>NW_007248096.1:146317-155025 GCF_000164805.1 Carlito syrichta | reverse complement strand
CAGTGGCCGCTCCCGGCCACCGCAGCCTCGACCTGCTGGGCTCCGGCGATCCTTCCACCTCAGCCTTCCAAGTAGCCAGAATTACAGGCATGAGCTACCACGCCCGGCTGATTTTTTGATTTATTGTAGAGATGAGGTCTCACTGCCCAGGCAGGTCTCGAACCTGCGGGCTCAGGCAATCCACTCACCTCAGCCTCCCAAAGGCGCAGGATTACAGGCTGAGCCACCGAGCCCGGCTTGACTTCTTAATTTATAAGAAATGTCAAAGAATCTTGCACTTATGCACCAGGAGACATGTACAAAATGCTTATAACACTGTTCAAAGAAGCAAAATATTGAAAACAACCTAAACTCCCATTGTCAGGAGAATAAATTAGTGATGATATATCACCTAATGACATAAAATGGTGAAAATGAATGAGTTAGTTCTTGGTTTTGTGTATGTCTTTTAGCTAAACTACACATCCAATTTCCGAAGCCACATCCTGGTCGTGAAGTGAAG
Source organism: Carlito syrichta (assembly GCF_000164805.1). Taxonomy (NCBI): domain Eukaryota; kingdom Metazoa; phylum Chordata; class Mammalia; order Primates; family Tarsiidae; genus Carlito; species Carlito syrichta. The sequence goes on along the minus strand of NW_007248096.1, from coordinate 154,523 downwards.
TTGTCTTCAAAACAATTTCAGAATTACATAGAATTAGTTGTATCTGAACTCAGAGGCAATGAAGATGAAGTTCTGGAAAGCATTGTGGAATTTCTGGTGAATGCTTTAGATAGGAGCCATATTGAGAATCTAAGGAATTGTGCCAGACGGAAGTGGCTGCGCCAAATTCAACATGCTGCAGAAACAAGTGGGGTGTCCCTGGAACCAGTGTATACTGAGACCTTTAAGGCCCTCACTCAGGTATGTTTTCTAATGTTATATATAAGAAGAAACATTTCCTCAAGGTGGGTGATGTTCAATAGTTGCAAAAGAGGAATATTGCATTCTCTTGTAAAATCACTGGGTGCTGCTATAGATGTTTTCATTCTAGTACATTACAAATGACCCAAGACTTAGGAGAGATGTAACTGGAATGATTGCTGGTTAGAAAACAGGAGCAGAGAGGCAAGGTAGAAAAGATAGGTGTAGAAAAGATGCCATGGGATTTCTAATTTCATTTGTGCTGAGAGTCAAATAAGCCTGCAATAGACAGTCTGATAATGAAAAATATACCAGTAAAGAGATGTTTGAGCAGTTCAAGCTACATTTCCCTTGCATGATATTTTGGGAGTCAGTTTTAAAAGGGACTGTTTAAATCAAAAATTCATTATAGCATAGAGTTCAACATCATACAACGTTTCACAGAGTGCCTACAAGCAAGCTGAAACTATTACAGAATTCTGTCACTTAGAACACACGACCCTGAGGGGCCACTGCCCACAGCTTTGCCACCTCCTCAGAGACTCTTGGATTGCTGCTCCTCCCAGGTAGAAAGAGCACAGCTACCTTCTACATCTATCACAAATTCCATTGATCCAGGGAACTTATGCCTGTCATCTCAGCTAAAAAGCTCAATGGAATCATTTCCTGAATGGCTGAATTTTCCAAAGTAGTTGAAAATGGTGCACCAGGATGAGGAGATCACGTAAGAAAAAGGCAGTATTCTAACTTGCTGCAAATATCTGTGGTACTCCAAGAGAAGTCTCAGTCCATAGATCTTGTATTTGGAAAGGAGGAATAAAGGCAAAAGAAAACGACATGAAAAGCAAACCCAAATATACAGAAAGAGAAGACAAATACCAAGGAAATGATCTCTTGTGTCCTCAGTTTATGGATATGTTCAACACATAATATTGTTAATAACATAATATTTTAGATTCAAAGAATTTTCATTAGAGATAATAGTTGCAGAAAGTCTGCAGTCTTGGACCTCAAGAAATCCTTTTCTGAAATGACACAGATCAAATATCCAAAGTGTGTTAAGGATTTCTTAAAATCATTTTTTTTCACATTCATATATTGTAGATAGTCAAGAACTATGAATGAAACAAAGGCCTCTTCTTAGTCCAGCTCTCTAAAATCTTTTAACCGAATAGATAAATACTTTTAACTGAAGCCCTGATAACTTGACTACAGTTCAAAGGAATCCAAGATTTAAATCTCTAAGTTTGAGTAGATTTGAGAAGTTTTTTGTTTTGTCTTTGTTTTTCCAGTAAACCAGTTTAGTTGGCATAGAGCAAATCCATTCCACTCACTAAAACTCAACTTTAGGGGACAGATGTGACATTAGTCTTCTCCCCACTGCCAGTGAATGGTAATATCTGCATTATTTATTCAGAAAAATGAAATTATTGGGGCCAGATGCACAAATTAACTGGTGAAGGGAGACATGATTAGGGAGTTCTTTAGCTGTTGCAAATTCATGGTCAGAAGTGTTTTGCTGTAGGATGCTGAAGCCCATGGAAATAAGAAGATCAGTGCTCACATTTCCCTCTTAGAAGAAAACCAACTACTGCCTGATAGAGGGAACATTCTGTTGAGAAATGTGGCTTGTACCTTAGATGATGCTCCGTTTGTCCTGAACAAAGTGCTCTACAGGGACATGAAGGGAATCAGGTAAGAACTTATGAAAGAGGTTGGTTTCACCCTTCTAAAAAATAATTTTCTTTCTGAAGTAAATTAGTATCAAAATCCTAGTTAGCCACTCACAAGAGAAATATCCCAAGTTACCAGTGCTTCTAGAGTGGGAGCTTCCAGTCCAGGATGATTTCACTTGATCATTCCCAGAGCTCACTCTTTGGCGATGATTCACCACATAGGGACTCATTTATTTCTGCCTGCTCTATCAGTTGTTGTGCCTCCCGAGTCCTGTGTATATGTTTTCTCTGTTTAAATCTAAGTTTGTTTTTTAAATCTTTCTCAAGTCCCACCCGCCAAACTGGTAATCTTACCTGAGTCCACTTCTCTAGTATAAAATACCAATGATTGTGAATAGAGAACTTATCTAGTTTCCTCCATGGTTTAATAAAAATCCTCCCCTTGTGCCTTTCTCTCATTCTCATATTATTTTTCTTCAGTTTTACAGTAGTGGATGAAGGGAAGCCAATCCACGTACCCCAGGTTCAGCACCATGGAAACATCTTCTTCTGGAACCAATCTCGTGATAAGGATGATTATAATGGGTCATTCCTGGCTCTGCCTCTTCAAGATGCACATATGAGGATATTTGGGGTTCTGGCTGTGGACACCCTTAGAGACCCCCATGAAATAAATATCTTCCTACCTCATGAGATCAGATTCTATCAGGTAAGCCATAGAAGTTTTCAAGAGTAAAGGCTGGATTGCCTCTCCTTCTATACTTTTTAAAAAGTGAAATCTGAATTCAGATGAGAGTACAGCTGTGTATATAGACAGTGTCATCATTCTTGCTCCTTTTCTCTACATATATGTTTCAGTCTTCGGAGATGTTCCCCATTATTTATGGAAGAAAGAACTCTCAGCCTCAGTTGCACATCCATGACTCAGCCTTTCTGGGAAGATTGTTAATATGTGTCCCATAGCATTAATTATGGGAATAGGATTTTATGTTATAATTATTCACAGTAGCAAAAACATGGAATCAACTCAGATGCCCCTCAAAAGTGGACTGGATTTTTAAAAAGTGGTACATATACACAATGGACTATTACATAGCCATAAAAAAAGAACAAAATCATGGCCTTCACAACAACACAGATGCAGCTGGAGATCATCATACTAAGTGAACTACCACAGAATCAAAGAACGGAATACTGCGTGTTCTCACTTATAAGTGGGCCCTGATCACTGGTCATACAAGCACAAGGGTGGGATTGGCAGATGCTGGACACGCTCGGGAGTGGGTGCAAAGGGAGGGAAGAGGTAGGGGGCATATGGTAACACATTGGGTACCAGGTTCACTATCAGGGGAGAGAGGGCCAGCTAGAAACCCAAACTTCACCTGCATGCAACTTATGTAGTAAATCCTCACTTGTACCCTACCATTTTAAAATAAAATAAAATAATAAAGCTGACATGAGCTTGCTATCAATATTTTTAAAATGTTAGCCATAGAACAGAAATCTAATCGTTAGACCACTGACTGATACCCACAAAGTAGGAATGAACTTTTAGGTGGGACATATTTGTGTTTCATTAATAGTAGTACCTAGAAATCCTTTGTTCTTTCCATAAATGGTGCTAAATATGATATGCATCGCCATAGGTCTTGATTTCAGTGTTATAATTTTTGAAGATGATGAATTTTAAAAAATGTAAATGTTTCTTGAGTATTCATGTTTTCAAGTTAGATCTTTAAAAAGATAGGCACTTTTAAGACTATAAAATAGCTAGGCCATTTCTAGAAGCATTTTGGGTTAATTTTATGGATAGAAATTGCAATGAAAGAAGATTGAAAGCCTTTATGGAGAAAATGAACTGTGGGGTATGGCAGCAAGTCAGGAACTTACTATACCCTTATCATTTGTTCCCCTGTATGCCTCTGGTTCTTTATGTTTATTTGCTGTTAATTTTCATTTTCTCTTCCCACTTACTGAGTAGATAACTGAGGAAAGGGGTAGAATCTCTTTCTCTGGACATATTTTTATAAGATTCATTCCCATCTGACATAAGAATAATGTGAAGATATTAAGTAAAATGGAGGAGAATAGAGTCATCAGTAGGTGAACTATATATAGTCTTGTTAGAGAGGATGTCAAAATGAATTATAAACAGACTCTCTAGCCCTTGGAAGTAAAGGCTTCTGGATTACAGTTAGATATAAAATATCTATTATTTTGTAGAACTTGTGGTTCCTAAAGTTTCTTACCTACAAGCCCACAGATGGGTTCTAAGGATTTCCCATCCCTTCTCTGTGGAACAGGTCTCTTTATGCCTATGGGAGGACTGTGTAATCTAGCCTGTTTCAGGCCTCAGACCCAAACATGTCCCATATTGTTAATCTAATAACAGTAGCCATGTATTGATGCAAACATTAACACTGGCATCAGATCAGTCAGCTCCTACCTATCTGACCAAGGCTGGCACTAGTTCTTGGATTTTAAACGTTTTTTTCTTATTTCAAATTTTATCTTGTTCTTCCAGCACTATTCTTTAACAATGCAGGTCACACATTTCACTGAATAAGTATTAGAAAGCATAAAAAGTCATGTGGCTCTCTCTACACCTTTGATTTCTTGATAATCCTTTCTTCATAATAGAATATGGAAATATTGCCTTTTGAAGGACTGAATAATAATTTGTTGGAAGTAGATTTTCATTAATTAAAAAGATAATCCAATTAATATTATTAATTACTTTGATATTTTAAAAGAAAAGGCAATTTGAATTCTCGATCTCTACAGGGCGTTGCCAATGTCTTTAGCACTGCCTATCACTACGTTCACAGCCGGGAGCACATTCTGCATATTGTGATCACTGGCATCGGCTGGCTCTACAACATCACATCTGGCATCACCTCCATCACTACTTACTTTGTAGAACCTAGCCCAGATAAGGTAGGCAAGGTTCAGCAGTGCTAGAGCTCTCCAAGGTAATAGAGTTTCTAGATGTGGTTGAATTGATAATATTTTAAAACCATATTAATTAGCTATTGCTCTAACTTGGCACACAGTTCCCATGGCACCAACACAAGATCCTTCTTGGTTGCGAGTGACAGGAATCCATCTCAAACTGCCTTAAGCAAAAGAAAGAACTGACTGACTCACGTGCCCAAAATGAAGAAAGGGCAGGAGTCAAGCTGGCTTCCAGGATGAACAGATCCAAGGATTCGAAACCATCAGGGCTCTCTTGTATTCTACATCTCTCTACTTCTCATGTTTGTTTCCCTCTGCATGTTGGTTTTGTCCTTCCAGCTAAAGATGGGCTTTTTTCATGTGGCAAGTCAGATGCTTAGTAAAAGCTGCAATTTGGAAGCCTCAAGAAAGAAAACTCTTTTTGACCCATCCTGACATACGTTCCCTTAGCCTTGGTGAGAAGTTTATTATAAGAGGTAACACCCATCAGAACCATCTGGATAAAGTGGGAAAAGATGAGGGGGCTGCTGTTTTCAAAGGACACACATTACACCATTTTTTTTGAAGTCCCTCATCTATAATGTGATGAATTATTGCTGGATATTTGCTTTGTTTCTTTATACTTAACTCTAATATTAGGGTTTTTCATATGATAAGAATGTATAGAAAAGTGTCTTCCTTTCAAAAAGGATAAATGACTCTGGGAAGTTCTTGATGGTGTCCCCTTGGTTGTCTCCCTGTCCCTTGGCTGGCTCATGGCAAGTACCTCTCTGCTTCCCTCCAGGCTTCTTCTTTTCCTTCCTCCCCACCAGATCCCTGCTTCACTTTCTCAGTGGCTGGGTCAATATGATAGGGCCTTGAACAAAGAGAGTAGAATCATGGAATTCTCTGGTAGGGTGGCCAGACTGTGGGGACAGAGAATGCTTTGAAATTGGCAACGCTTTTGAGGGTGTAAATTAGAACCTACAAGTACCCTCAGTACTGGGGCAGACCACCTTACTTGAAGGGCCACTGTTGCATAGGGTCAAAGCATGTGGGATCTGGGGAGGATTCAGAAGAGCTTTGTTGGAGCCTTAAGGGAAACAACACATGGGGCATCATGGAAAAGGCCAGAATTGCCCAGAGCAATTAGCAAGAAGCATAGCTTCAGAAGAAGAAGCATAGTTTCAGAATCAAGACTACAGACAAAGCCACAAGGTTCACATCTGACCCAGGCCATCTTATGGTGGTGAAGAAGATCATGCTGAAGGTGGGGAGAGAGGGAGACCACCCATCAGCCTGGATCTGAGTAAGGTCATGGCAGGGAAGAGACCAGAACAGTCTTCCAATGCTATAGCTGGGTTTGTCCTAGGTAGAAGACACTGTGGTGAGGTTTGGTGTTAAAAATGACTGAGAGGCTGGGTGCAGTGGCTCAAGCCTGTAATCCCAGCACTTTGGGAGGCCGAGGTGAGAGAACTGCCTGAGCCCAGGGTTTCGAGACCAGCCTGGGCAACTTGGAGAGACCTTGTCTCTATAATAAATCAAAAAATCAGCAGGGCATGGTAGCGTGCGCTTGTAGTTCCAGCTACTTGGAAGGCTGAGGTGGAAGGATCACCGGAGCCCAGCAGGCCAAGGCTGCGGTGGCTGTGAGTGTGCCACTGCACTCTAGCCTGAGCGACAGAATAAGACTCCAACTCAAAAAAAAAAAAAAAAAAAAAGATGACTGAGGGTGGCTGTAGAGACAGCTTTTTTCAAGCACTCAATTATCTTAACTTCCTTAACCTTCCCTTTTCATTTCTGCAGCATCTCCAAAACCACTTTCCTCTCTTCTCCAGCCTGCTTTATGCCTCACACAGTAGACAGTATCTATGAGTGCCCTGGCCCTTTGACTTTTGGTTGTGTTTGTCCAATGAAAGTTGCCAATAGGAAGTTGGAGGGTAGTGGGGTATTGATGCTTCTGGCTCACTCTCTCCCGGGTTGCTGTGGGTTGGGTGTGTTTGTGTACTAAAGGGTACTTCACCTTTAGTCAGGTGGTCCTCTCTGTACAGCTTTCCCTCCAGGTCCTGGTAATTGCTTCCTCTTCTTGCCTCTTCAGGTTGTGTGGTAACAGCCCTTCATTATTACTAGACCAGGATTCTAAAGACTGCCCAAGCCTTCATAAATCATCCCTTTATTCCCCTAAATTACCCAGTTCTGGCATGTCATCTGTTTCTTTATGACACCTTGATTCAGATTATCAAGTAAATTCTGAGATAACTCCACTTCACCTCATGTCCATGTTCCCATAAGGTACAGAGACATAGAAAAAAAGGTATTACTCTGTTGACAATAGTCATAGATAAAGGAAAATAGAGGATCAAATTATCTTAGGTATGAAACTTGGGCTATTTAAGCTAATCGCTTAAAAGCACCTATGTCTAACTATTTCTTTGTAGTACTGAACTTATTAAATAAGTAACTGGGCTGAGCGTGGTGGTTCATGCCCCTAATCCCAGCACTTTGAGAGGCTGAGGTGAGAGGATTGGTTGAACCCAAGAATTTAAGACCAGCCTAGGTAATATAGGGAGACCTTGCCTCTACAAAAAGTAAAAAAAAGAAAAAAAAAGTTAGCTGGGTATAGTGTTATGAACCTATAGTCCCAGCTACTGAGGAGACTGAGGCAGAAGGATCCCCTGAGCCCAGGAGTTTGAGGCTGTGGTGAGCAATGGTAGTACTCTTGCACTTTATCCTGTGCGACAGAGTGAGATCTTGACTCAAAAAAAAAAAAGTAACTGTGGTAGACAGACTAATCCCCTCCAACTTCAGAGACGTCCGTGTCTTAATTCCTAGAACCAGTGAGTATGTTACACACGGATTTTGTAGATGTTATTAAGATTAAGAAATTTGAGGCTGGGCTTGGTGGCATAGCCTGTAATCTCAGCACTTTGGGAGGCCGAGGCGAATGGATTACCTGAGCCCAACCTGGGCAACTTGTCTCTACAATAAATCAAAAATTAGCCAGGCGTGGTAGCACATGCCTGTAGTTCTGACTACTTGGAAGGCTGAGGCGGAAGGATCGCCGGAGTCCAGCAGGTCAAGGCTGCGGTGGCTGGGAGCGTGCCACTGTACTCCAGCCTGGCTGACAGAGTGAGACTCCAACTCAAAAAATAAATAAATAAAATAAAACAAATCCTGCTTTCTCAAAAAAAAAAAAAAAAAAGAGAGAAAGAAAGAAAGAAAGAAATTTTGAGAGGCAGAGATTATAATGGATTATCCAGGTGGGCCCAATCAAATCATATGAGTCCTTAAAAACAGAGAACCCAGCCGGGCTCGGTGGCTCAGCCTGTAATCCTGCGCTTTGGGAGGCTGAGGTGAGT
>NW_007248096.1:123903-145861 GCF_000164805.1 Carlito syrichta | reverse complement strand
AAAAAAAAAAAAAAAAAACAGAGAACCCTTTCTGGCTGTGATCCCTGAGAGAAGGGAGGAGTCAAGGAAATGCCAATTTGGCACCCCACTGCCGGTTCTGAGATGCACAGGGCTATGTACAAAGACCTGGGCTCTCTAGGCACTAAGGGCAGCCCCCAGCTGACAGCAAGCAAAGACAGCATGACCTCAGTCTTTTATTTCCCTGAGTTTTCAAGAGGGGACAAGTGGCTAACCTGTGTGCCTGGTTTGCTACCTTAAGTAATAGTAAGGTAGGCTTTTGAAAAAACAAAAATCAGACACTAGCCAGTTATTTCTGCTTTCTACCTCATCACATTCCTTTTCTAGGGCAGTGAACAGATATAGACTTTCTGCTTGAATGAGAGGGAAGAAGAGGGGAGAGATCATCAGGAGGAGAAAAATGAAATACCAAAATTGAATTAGTGTCTCACATCCCACCATCCATGATAGAAAGCAAATTGTATTTTACCTCAGGGATTTCCTTTTCTTTCTTTCTTTCTTTCTTTTCTTTTTTTTTTTTTTTTTGTTTGAGTCGGAGTCTCACTGTCATCCAAGTTGGAGTGCAGTGGCATGCTTTCGGCCACCACAGCCTCCACCTGCTGGGCTCAGGCGATACTTTGCCTCGAACTTCTAAGTAGCTAGAACCACAGGTGTGTGCCACCATGCCCAGCTAATATTTTTTTTACTTATTGTAGAGACAAGGCCTTGTCAAATTGCCCAGGCTGGTCTCGAACCCCTGGACTCAGGCAGTCCTCCCAAAATGCTGGGATTACAGGTGTGAACCACCTCAGGGATTTCAAAAGTGCTGTTACTGTTGGGAACATTTCCCCCATTTCATCCCATCACCCTTATACTCTATATGAAGGAAACTGCAAAACTTTATCAAGGGACATAACTTTTTTTTAATAAAGTAGGAAGTCATGTTATGATTTTTTTATAAGAAGACCGCTTTTAAAAGATATAATTCTTCCAAAATTATTTATAAATTTAACAAAATTCCAAGAAAAATTCCAATGTGAGTTTTTAAAACTTCACAAATGATTTTAACCTTCATAGAATAAGAATATGAGGGTTGAGGCTATGGCCATACCACCCTAAATGCTCTTGATCTCATCTGATCTTGGAAGCTAAGCAGGGTCTGACCTGGTTAGTACTTGGATGGGAGAATATGAGGGTTGAGAGAAAATTTATAATCTCAGGCTGGGGAAGTATTGCTAAATTTGCACCAAGTGTTGAAACAATTAAGGGAAAGTTGACACACTGACTACATAAAAATGTAAAACATGCACCAAAGTTATAAATGGAATTAAATTGCTTATGACAAACTGGGGGAAAATTGTCCCATATGTGGCAAAGGGTTAACACTGTTAGATACAAATCAGTGAGATTTTTTAAAAATTCAAAAGAAAAATAAACAAAGGACAAGTCTATTAAAAACAAACAAACAAACAACAAAACTCATCAGGGCATAGTGGCTCATGCCTGTAATACCAGCACTTTAGGAGGCCAAGGTAGGAGAATGGCCTGAGGCCAGGAGTATGAGAACAGCGTGGACAACATAGTGAAACCTGTCGCTACAAAAAAATAATAAAGATTAGCTGGGCATTGTGGTACATACCTGTAATCCTTGTTGCTCAGCAGGCTTAAGTGGGAGGATTACTTGAGTCCAGGAGGTTGAGACTGCAGTGAGCCATAGTTGTACCAATGCAGCCTGGGCAACAGAATGAGACTCTGCCTCTTTAACAAACAAACAAATAAAAAACCCCATTCAAATCAGTCATAAAAATGTAAAAAAAAAAATTCAATCATCCTCAATGAAATAAATACAAAGTAAAAAATAGACTTTGACCTTCTAAATTAAAAAATATTTTTAAACTATAATTTGAAATATCATTTTACTGGAGACATTGAATAGGCAGTTGGATATAAGCTTAGGGTTTGGAGAAAAATCCAGGCTAATAAATAAATGGCATTTAAAACCATGTGACTGGGTTATACAACATTGTGAAGGTATTCAGTGCCTCTGAACTGTACACTTACGTGAATAGTTAAAATGATAAAGATTATGCTATGTATATTTTACAACAATAAGAAAACAAAACACAAAACTGTGAAACTGGGTGGTGTGACCATAGGAATGAGTGAGAATGGAAAGAAAAAATGTCTGAGGATTGAGCGCTGAGGTACCCTATGCACTTGAGAATCATTTGGTTCAAAACTATATTGGCTGTGACCCACAGTATGCAAAACATTTTATATCCTGAGCCCTTACATGAATGTGCACACACACGAAATAAATTTCACAAAATAATACCTACTTTTACTACATGTAATGTTTTCTGATATTGTCTATTCTATTTTATTCTTTTTCAAAGCATTGAGAGAGAAAAAAGCAAGAGGATAAATATTTAAAGCAAAGAACATAAGTAATGTGTAGCGAGAATGAATAGCTGTTGGAAAGAGAAGAGGAAAATAAAAAATAGCAAGCCTGTAGCAGAAGAAAGAAAATGGGGGAAATATAATTGCAACCTTTTCTCCAAAAGTTTCCCTAGGAAATTTTAACTAAGAGTGCTTATCTCACTACTGAATAATTGCTGAGGGGCTTGGTTCTACTAAAATCAAATGGAAAACAAGCTTACTTTCAGGCATATTATTATGAGCTCCTTATTTTCTATATTATGCTTCTTATGTAACAGCAGGAGTGGTCTATTTATACAATTGTGAAGGGAAAAATAGGAAAGAAATTATTTGGTGTTGGCTAAACATTTAAACCTAGAAACACAGTCAGGGTGAGATTTTTTTAAAAAAATATTTTCAGTCTAGTGTATAACACCAAATAACAGACCATGAAAGAAATAAATTCAGAAAGAATCTAGAAACCCAACTGCCAATGTGGAATAACATTAACGGTTTGCCAAATCTAATGTTGAAAACATTTTTCATCTAAAGTGTTTGGTAGAACCCTTGAGGTCATGGAGTACAGAGGTAAGAAAAAGTTTCACATTATAAAGTAGGTGTTCCTTTTTCAAGTATCATTCAGCATGCAGCCCCCATGGGTCCTCTTATCACAGTTTCCCTTTTATTCCAAGAATTATTTTTGTAAAGGAATAAGTCATAAAAACTTCTTTGCTTCTCCTAATTGAATGTGTCTTTCCTATGGTTTAGTGTATTTTACAGAATTTGTTAATATTGCTCTGTTATAGCTGGGCGCTGTGGGCTCACACTTGGAATTCCAGCACCTTGGGAGGCCGAGGTGAGAGGACTGCCTGAGTCCATGGGTTTGAGACCAGCCTGGGCAACTTGGCGAGACCGCTTCTCTACAATAAATCAAAAAATTAGTTCAGTGTGGTGGTGCATGCCCATATTCCAGCTACTTGGAAGGCTGAGTTGGAAGGATTGCCTGAGCCCAGCAGGTCGAGGCTGCAGTGGCCATAAGTGTGCCACTGCACTCCAGCCTGGGCGGCAGAGTGAGACTTCAACTCAAATATATATACCTCTTATAAATAAACTAGCCTTTACCTCCCCCCAGTTTTTTTTATATTTTGTTTTTTAGTTTTATTTTTTAGAGACAGAGTCTTTCTCTGTAGCCCAGGCTGGAGTACAGTGGTGCAATCATAGCCCATTACAACTTCAAACTCCTATCCACACCCGCCCCCCCAAAATTGATCAAGACTCACTAAACTATTTTCACAACCCACAAGTGGATTATGACCTACAGTTTGAAAACCTCTTAGAAGTAAAGGAGATAAAGAAGCAAGGAGAAAGAAAAGGATTGTGTAGTGAGGTAGGAGGAGAAACATGAGAGAGTGGTATCACAAAAGCTAGCTGAAGAGAGTAGATTAAGAAGGGAGTTGTTCACTGAATGAAATGCTGTGGAGAGGTAGACAAAGGTGAGAACTAGGGGGCAACCAAAGGATTTGAAAATGAGATAGTCACTGGTAACCTTAACGAGAACAGTTTTGGCGAAGTGGTGCGGGCAAAGACCTCCCTAGAGGATTTTAAATTTGGATTTCTTTTCTTTTTTTATTTCTGTATTTTCCAAATGTTCTATAGTGTAGTTTCAATATCTAAAAAACAATATAGGCTGGGCTCGGCGGCTCAGCCTGTAATCCCAGCACTTTGGGAAGTCGAGGCGAGTGGATTGCCTGAGCCCATGGGTTTAAGACCAGCCTGAGCAACTTGGCGAGACCTTGTTTCTACAATAAATCAAAAGTTAGCCGGGCATGGTAGCGCACGCCTGTAGTTCCAGCTACTTGGAAGGCTGAGGTGGAAGGATCACCGGAGCACAGCAGGTTGATGGTGGGGTGCTCATGAGTGTGCCACTGCACTCCGGCCTGGGCAACGGAGTGAGACTCCAATTCAAACAAAACAAAACAAATAAAAAACCAATATAAGCACACAGTTTTGTCACAGTTATATAAAATAAGTTTGCGCATTTTTGAAAAATCCAACTTTTTTGAAAATTTTTTCTTATGGAACACCCTCAGTGGTATTGACATACTTAAGTATAATGTCACTGTCTTTAAAGCTAGAGATCATTTAAACTTTCCTAATACTTTCCTGTGTATCTGTCCCCAAAAGCTTTAATGGGAATATGAGGTCTAATTACTTCTAATGAAATCTCTTCCTCTTTTCAAGAATTCAGACTATGTTTTACGCAATATGATGGTTACAGGGCAGCTGGGTCTAACAGAAATCCACACATCTCCCCCTACCATCTTCAGGAAGTCATGCATCTTCAGGTAGGAGATATGACCATTTTGTTTGACTGCCAGAGCACATTCTCCTGGTATGATAGCAGATCTGAAAGAAATGACTTCTGAAAGAAATAGCTTACTAGTATACACTGGCTGTTACTCTGATTGGGTTTTACAGAAAAGTTTCTGTAAAACCTTGTCTGCATGGGATATATTGAGTGTTTCCCCCCCCCCCAAGCCCTCCTCTTTAAAACATATTTCATTGGAATTTTATATTAAAATCACATGTTTTAAAGCATGGATAGTGTTTTATTTTTTATAATTTTCTTGTAAACAATGAAATCAACATAACCTCTTGTGATTGTTAATAATACATATATCTACATCACTTACTTATCAGAGTTCATCTGTTAATGTTAGCTAGCCAACATTTTTTCTCTTAAAGAATACAGACAGGAGCAAAGTTGGAGCAAAGGTAGAGAATGCTGTAATTAAAAAGTGCCCACTTCTAGATTCCTTAGAATGACTCCCCCTGTGGAATGCAAGAACACTACTAAACTGTGGACAGATACAAAACAGATCTTAACTTAGAACATGTCTATTGCAAAAAGGAATGACTGCTTCTCACAGGGTCAGTGTAGTTGAGTAGGCAGTAACTCAGTAATCTCAGACTAGTAGGTTAATTTGACATTTAATTACATATGTTGATTAAATTTTAATTTGGCTTCATAGCAGAATGTTCATTCAATCTCAAACTTTTTTCCACATAGTTATTCTTTGTGCTGGTCAAGAATTTTACAGGAGTCCTTGTAACACTCAGACTCATAATCCTGGATTCCTGTGTGAAACTGAGATCAGATGACTTTGGAGTCTGTTGGCCAAGGGGCTTTATAATTATGCCTGGAAAGTGTAGCATGATGCATTATTACTGTGATTATCATAAAGATACAAAGTGATGGCTCAGCAGCAAGGGGTGCGAACAGCAGAAGGACATAGTCTTACCTGTCATTATAGGATCGATATTATGAACTATAAATGCACTTCCTGAGGCTTTGCAAAGCACCAACATTCTTACAAATCCCTTAAAGGAATGGCATCTCAATACAGTATCAGGGTAAATGAGGAAAGGAGGAAAGAGAAAAAGAGATATGTTTTGCCTCACCTAGAGAAACAGCCATGACACTTCCATGAAAATCTCAGGTCTCTCACTGAAGCAGATGCTATAAATGCCCTGCCCAGATCTCTCAAATGCCTTTTACCAGCTGCTGTAGTTATTGCTGCAGGTAATGGCTTACACAGTAACTTTGCCCTTGATAGATTGGAGCCCTTCACCAGGGAGTACCTAGGAGTTATATAAACACTCCCCTACCCCAAGCCACCCCCACACACCCAGAGCAGCTTAGAGCCAATGAATGACTAGAGCTAGGATACAAAGACCCCTCCCTGCCTCAAGGTAGACAGATTCTTTGGCACAATGTACTTTCCAGAGATCTTCTTAGGATCAGGCTGAGGCTAGACTTCACCTGAAATTCATTCTTACTTAGTCTCTCCCTCTTCCCTATTCTGATTCCCTCAGTTCCTCACAGGTTTCTCCAGACAGTGCTCTCTCACTAAATCAGCATCCCTGTCTCAGGCTTTACTGCTAGGCAACCTGTTCTAACACACTCATTGTTCCTGCTGGCATTCAATCAACGTGTGTTGAATCATAAGTAAGCAAAAAAAAAAAAAAAAAAAAAAAACTCTTGCAGGTAAGTATAGCAAAGACGTGAAGCAGAGTATCATGAAGGAGAATGACTTGGGTGCAGCTACCTTAGATTGGGTGGTCAGGGAAGGCCACTCTGCTGAGGGAATGTTTGGGCAGAGACATAGGAGCTGAGAGACAGAGCCATGTCAAATCAAGAGGTAGAGCGTTCTAGACAGATGGAACAACGACTGGTGTAGTGGAAGTGAGGTAAGCACAAGAGAGAGTGATTCAGTATGTTTGGGTGGAATGTTGTGAACAGACTGATGTTTAATATTCTTGTGTTTGTTTGGTTTTGATTTCAGAGATTTCCTCTTTAAGTGTACAGACAGTTCAGAAGTTATTTTGGCCTCTGCCTGTGGGGAAACCCATATAGTAATCCCACTTCGTGAAAGGATAGGAGAGGCTCTGGGAGTCCTTGATTTGAACATTGGGAAGAGTAGGATGTTGTTGTACCAAGAATTTAAAGATCTACAGAAAATGATGAAGGTGGTCCAAATGGCCTGCTATGAAATACTTGGCGAATCCTCTGGAGAGATAGAGAAAAAATATGTCTTAGGTATTGTGAATGTGGTGACAGTCTGGATTGATGGGTTTAATAGGCTTTGGGGAAACACTGACAGTGTAATAAATTATGCATTTTAAAAAATGAATTGTTTCAATATACATATCTTTCTATGTGAAAGGAATTCCTTTATGCAGTCTTGAGTGGATGAATATCACCTATAAATTAAAAAGCATGAAATCACATTCTCTTGGTTAGAATCACATAGTTTTAGAACTGAAAGGACTCATAAAGCCAAGACAGAACTAACATTTATTAAATGTCCCATCAGATGTCAAACTCTTTATATATACTATTTCATTTAATCCTTATGATAGCCCTATGAAGTGAACGGTAATACTCCATTTATCAGTGAGGAAAGTAAAGTTCAGAGAAAGCCAACATCTTGTCCCAAATCACACAGTTATCACATGGTGAAAGCTAGATTTGAACCCAGGTTTAGGTGCTCTTTCTGCTATATTTCTCAGCTCTTTCTGCTATATTTCTTAGCTAATCAGAACATCTCCTTTTACAGATAAAGAAGCTGGAACCCACAAAAGTAAAGTATATTATCCAAGGTCCAATAGCAAGCTAGTGGCAGAGCTAAGACTAGTCCCCAGTTTTTGTAATTTCACATCCACTAGGCTACTCTTAGCACAATACCAGCTTGCAGAGCTGAGAATAAAGAAGAAGGCCCAGAGACTTTTAGCTCCCTAGAATGAAGTGAATATAATTAGAAAAGTAACACTGTGTGAGATTCAGCTGAAAGATTTCTAGCCATTACATAGGGTGGGATAAGAAAAAAGAAAAAACAAATTTGTGTCTTTTGGGTGTTCACTATGTGTATGACCTGAAGCTAAGTACTTTTACAGATAGCATCTCATTTAATTCCCACAGCTCACCAAGAAGTAGGTATTAGCCCCATTTTCGCAAAAGAGGCAGAGGATATTCAGACAGACAATAAAACTAATAAGAGGGAGAGCATGCATTCAAACTAAAGTCTAACTAAAACCCAAGCTATCACCTTTTCTCAAAGCTTCTTTCTATGAGCTTCACCAGGTGTGATTACATTTCTTTCTTTTGATTTCATGTTTTAGAGAAACTAAGATTGTTTCAAACCATAGATTATGGTCTGCTTTTTCCTGAGGGGGAAAAAAGTTTACTACAATATGTTAAGAATCCTGTGAAGAAGTACCATATGTGACTGAACAGCAATGTCATGTTGTTATTTCAGAGATTGAAAATGCAGGGGAAGTCCAGCGGGCAGGAATTCTCTTTTTCCGAATCATGCTGCAGGAACTGCAGGAAAGCCTCCAACTACTCAGTTCCATGGACTTTGTGTCACTGCTGCTCTATGACCATAATCTTCTAGCCAATCCAAGTTCTCCTCAAGACAGCAAGTTCCTAGAGTCGGAAGTCCACATAAACCTAGTGCAAGACACCCTGAGGGCGGTTATCTTGTTCTTTCATCCAGAGTTGGAATTTTCAAGTGACTTCGGAAATTGGGATAAGTGTAAATTTGTAAGTTTTGCTTTAAAGCATTCTTTTTGTGAATCACCTACACAAATTTAGCTGTACAAATCATAATTACACAAATAATAAATGTACAAATGCAAGAATTTTCATATAATGGAACACACTCATGTAACCAGAACGTTAGTGGTTTCCCAAAAGCTCTCACTTGCACCCTTCCCTATCATCCCTCCATCCCTTCCACAAACCCCAAGGGTAACCATGATCTTGACTTCTAACACTATAGATCGGTTTTGGCTGTTTAAAAATCTACATAGGCCAGGTGCAGTGACTCACTCACACCTGTAATCTCAACACTTTGGGAGGCGAAGGTGGGAGGGTCATTTGAGGTCAGGAGTTTGAGGCTAGAGTGAACTATAATCGCACCACTGCACTCCAACCTGGGTAACAGAGCTAGACTCTGTCTCAAAACAAAAAACAAAAGCAACAACAACAAAACTATGTAAATAGAATTATGTAAACTGCTGAACTGGGCACTGTATTTCCATTTGCTGGTGATACCATAACTTTTCTTTTGTTCTTTGTTTATAGTATGTTAACAAATATTTAGTCAACAATATTTGTGACTTTGATCCAACTGCTAAGCATGTGGAAGTTAATTTACGGCTCATTGATCAATATGTCAGAGGTAAATTTCCACTTAATTATAGCCTAAATCTATACCAATAACAGTAAAACACAGTTGCAATTAACAGATTTTTTATTAGAATAAGGCAAGTGGCTCATACATTCAATTTTTAGGAGAAGATAGTCGTAAGTCTTCTCAAAGGAGGGACAATGCCTATGTATTCTACTACATCACTCCCCGAAGTCACTGTCTGTGCCACACAGATGAGAGTTCAAAAGTGCACCTATCTCCTACTTATTGACTACATGTGCATTAATTTATTTTTTAAAAGGCAAATGGGGCAAGACACAGTGGCTCATGCCTGTAATCCCAGCACTTTGGGAGACCGAGGCAGGAGGATTGCCTAAGCCCAGGAGTTTGAGACAAGGCTGGGCAACATGGAGTACCTCGTCTCTACAATAAATCAAAAAATTAGCTGGACTTGGCACACGCCTGTATTTCCATCTACTTGGACAGCTGAGGCAGAAAGATCGCCTGAGCCTAGCAGGTCAAGGCTGCAGTAGCTGTGATTATGTCACTGCACTCCAGCCTGGGCAACAGAGGGACACTCCAACTCAAAAAATAAATAAATGCAATAAAACTAAAAAGACAAATGGGACTGCAATGAGAAAAGGAACATTAAGCAAAAATGCTATTATTATCTTTGGCTTCAGTAAAGACCTCTTGCACGCCAAAATAGATTTTTTGAAGGAGGATAATCACCAGGAATGGAGAGCAGTGAGGATCTCAGGTTGGAGAAGGTGATGAGCTCTTTGGCCACAGAGATTAGGCCACATATAAGAGTAAATATAAAGGCCAGGTGCAGTGGCTCAAGCCTGTAATCCCAGCACTTTGGAAGTCTGAGGTGAGGGGATTGCTTGAGGCTATGGGTTCAAGAACAGCCTGGGCAACTTGGCAAGCCTTCATCTCTACAGTAAATCAAAAAATTAGTTGGGCATGGTAGCGTGCACCTGTAGTTCTGTCTACTTGGAAGGCTGAGGTGGAAGGATCATGTAAGCCCAGCAGGTCGATGCTGGAGTGGCTGTGAGTGCTACTGCACTCCAGCCTGGGCAACAGAGTGAGACTCCAACTCAAAAAAAAAAAAAAGTAAATATACAAATACATGCATGTGGTCCTCTATTGTGTTCTCCCCTAGAGGTCTCAGGCTGTGTATGTGACTGGACTAGTAAGGAATATATTTAGTTTGTTTCTTCTTTGTTACTTGTGGAAAATAATCATTAATTAGAAAAATGACTCTGTAGAAATCACTCCCTAGCCTATCCTTCTTCTCTTCCTTCCCCCACCTACTCTCTGTGAAGACTACAGACAAAGTCAGAAGGGTCCTGTGCAACCTTGACCACCAAAGCTCCCCACCGCTTTCTGCTTTCCAACTGTGCCCTCAGGAACATGAGAGTCACATAAAATTAACATGAGTTCATGTGGCTCATGAGTGATGTGAGTCACATTTAGAATTCCGATTTGGAATGAGGCCTCCACTGTAGTTTTGTGGCTCTGAACTTGTTTATGGGAGCCTCTGGATTACAGGTGTTAGAGGTATAACTTCTAAGGTTGCTATTCAGAGAAACAATAGCAACAGTGATGACAAAAACAAATACTTGTTCACTATATACTTTTGTTTGTTTGTTTGAGTCAGAGTGTCACTCTGTAGCACTTGCTGGAGTGCAGAGGCACGCTCATGGCCACTGCAGCCTCAACCTGCTGGGCTCAGGCGATCCTTCTGCCTCAGCCTTCCAAGTAGGTGGAACTGCAGACATGCACTACCATGCCTGGCTAATTTTTTGATTTATTGTAGAGACGAAGTCTTGCCAAGTTGCCCAGGCGGGTCTCAAACCCCTGGGCTCAGGCAATCCTCTCGCCTTGGCCTCCTAAAGTGCTGGGATTACAGGCTCGAGCCACCGTGCCCAACCACTATATACTTTTATATACTCATTCTATACATGTCTGTTTTTCACCGAGCACTTAAATATCCAGAAGAAATGTTTTCTATGTCAGCACCCCTGGCCCGCCTCACCCTCAGACTCCGTCCCACCTAGTTGTTGCTTTTCCATTTGGAGTCGATTTAGTCCTGGCCATGAGCCCCAGAAGCCTTCCACCCCCATGTGTGACCGGTTTGTCTAAATGACATTCTCCTATTCTACTTTGGTCCCCACCCAACCTGCCAGCCCCTTGACCTGGAGCCAGACCCTGCTGCCGGGGTCCCTTGTGTCTTTCTTGGGCAAGGACTCAGGCACCCACCAGTGTCCAATCCAGTCTCTCCATCAGATGGGAGCTGAGGGTGAGGAACAGTGTCTACACTCTCTACCTTGCAGGTGTGGACATGAATGTGCTCTCAGCCCTTAACAGGCCTCTCCTGTGGTATTTTGGCCTCTCCTGTGGTATTGTACCAGTGCCTCAAGGGAATCTCTTTGGGTTCACCTCCAATTTGCCTGTAAGAACCACCTCTTGTTGTCATACACAGCTCCTCTGTTTCAGATCACATGCAAATTTCTATGTTTCCGCTTGCTGATTCCTAAGACTTGACCACCACTCTCCACCACTTTCTGCTTTCCAACAGTGCCCTCAGGGGGTGAGAATACTAATTGCAGTTAACAGAGCTGAACTCACCCAGAAACCAAATAGTCCAAAAGCTCCCCATCACCACCACCAAGCCTTAAATGTTATACTAGCTTCTGCAGCAATCATTACAGTTCATAGGTCACCCAGATACCAACCCTCTGTCCTTCAGATGCAGTTATATCAGGGAATTCTAAGCTCCCAGTTTAGGGGAAGAGAGAGGAATTTTGTAGGGGCACATTTCTGTTTGTGTCAGAAGAAGAGAGATGTTCTGCAGGGCAGTCTGTTGCTCAAAGTGTACATGGCCTTCTACAGCTTTATGTAAGCCCCTTACTCAATGGCCCCATGCAGCATAAAATGTCACCAACAATATCTGTTTGTTCTGCCTGGGATGAGAGGGACTGCTAGGCTATATATCATAGCTACTAACCCATCAAGTCTTCCAAACTAATGACTTTACCAAGAGGATAGAATCAGGTTATGTATCTACACTTTCTTCGGGCTTCTTCTGCCAACTCTCACCCCACTTCATCCTAGTTTGAGAAAGAGGCTTTTTGTTTGTTTGTTTGCTTGTTTGTTTGAGTTGGAGTCTCACTCTGTTGCCCAGGTTGGAGTGCAGTGATATGCTCATGGTCACCCCAGTGTCGATGTGCTGGGCTCCGGCGATCCTTCCACCTCAGTCTTCCAAGTAGCCAGAACTATAGATGCGCAATACCACACTGGCTTTTTTTTTTTTTTTGTAGAGATGAGGTCTCTAGGCTGGTCTCGAACCCGTGGGCTCAAGCAATCTTCTCATCTTGGCCTCCCAAAGTGCTAGGATTACAGGCTTGAGACACTGCACCTGGTCAAAAAAGAGATATTTTATATTCTGGTGGAACTCTAGGCAGCTGTGTCCTGCCTTTAGATTGAGGTAGTCATCCATGAAGGAGGATTGGGCAGCTTTGTTCAGCAGGTCTGGCTTTCCAAGGCTGTGCCATCGCATGTGAATGCTGCTGATGTACTTCTCTGTGGGGGACCTGTGACTCCAGTGACCGCTTCTAGACAGCTGTGCATGTAGTAGCACATCAATGGCCTGGTACCCTCTGTCACCCTGCTTAAGATACTCTGCTTAAGGTCTCTTCCACCTGGAGATTCATGACTTGGCCACCTTCTCAAGGGTTTGGTTCTCCCCAGCCCACTTTGGACCTCTGCTGCCAGCATCACCTGGTCATTCTGTAGGGTGTCCTATATCTGTCCCATGTCCTCCACCTGGGAGATTTGGATAGATGCTACTTGCTGGGAAATGTTCTCAGACCTAGAGGCAAGAAGAGCTGTCTCCATTGCAAGTATTCATCACTTTGCTGTCTAGAACCTGTGCTTCTACCGAGTGGCCCATACTTCCTTCTCTGAACCCAAGCATCTACAAGTCCACAGATACTGGTCTTGTCAGGAGTGCCCCAGCCCTCCCCTTCTACAGGAGTCCCAGACTTCTCCTCTGCCAAAGCAGCCAGTGCCTCGTGCTATCACCACCCATAAAGAAACTCGCCACCTTCCTCAAAGTGACACCAGGATCCACCCAGGGTGACAGCAGAGGAAGATTTGCTACTGTCACCACCATAGTGGCTCTTGTAGTGCTGCTCTCTGGCCTCCATCATTCCAAAAGTGGGACACCAGTCTTTCTTCCACTCCCTACTGAATAGCTGAGGACCTGACGGGAAACTTTCACAAGATTCTTCCCATCCAGAAATAACAAGTAGGAGTACAGCACCGAACCATACAATTCTGCAATTGTGAGGATGAGTCTGGTTCTTTTAAATGGGCCAGACTGAAATGGATAATCAGATACCAAAAGCATCATTCTGTCCTATTAATTTGGATCCTCTGTATGCTAATATTGACTTGAATTCAATTACAGTTCTCTGCCATCTTTTTGGACTTAGGAGCCTTAGGTGGTGGTCTCTTTTGGGAATTGTTGGCTCCTTCTTATAGGAAAAGAGCTGCCATTGCAGCCAGACCTGGTTTGACAGAGAGCTCAGGGTGTACCATTTACCAGTTGCTCACAGATTTCAGGCCGTGGAAGAGGAAATATCAGTTCAGCTTTAGAACAGATTCCCTTTGTCCTGACAAGAGTTTCTTCAAGGACCCTTTTAGATATGATATTAGACAAGTACTCGCTGGCATCATGCACAGGAGAGAAGTATAGCAGATTATTTGGGGATTTGGTAAAGACTGGGCCTGGATGCTTGACCCATTTCCTATGCCTGCAGACCTTTCTCCATTTTCAGTTTCAAGTTATTCAGAGGAAGAAAGAAAGAAAACCAAATCAGCAATTTTCATTCTGTTCCTTATCACTCCTGGTGATTTAGATTTTAAAGTTTTCCAACAGTAGCTATTGAATTAAGAGAAACAACTAAAAACAGTTTTACTTGTTTAAATAACTACTTGTTTAGATAACTTCTGCTTTGATATCTTATTAAAGACTTTTAAATGTGATCTTGATGAGAAGCCAGGGACTATGGCTCACATCTGGAGCCCTAGCTACTTGGGAAGCTAAGTTGGGAGGGTCACTTGAGGCTAGGAATTCGAGGCTGTAGTATGCAATGATGGTGCCTGTAGATAGCCACTGCATTCCAGCCCAGGAAACAAAGGGAGACCCTGTCCCTAAGGGGGAAAAGATCAGTTTAATGAGAACATTTTTCTACTTAACTTACACTCATTTTTTTTATTTTAGTAGACGTTAAAACTATCTTTTATCTTTTAAGGATATTTAAAATTATATATTTTTGTATTAAAGTACTTTTTAAAGGTTAAGTAGAACTAAAGCCATTAAAAAAAGTCACAAACCCATCTCTTCTATCCTCAGCCTGCTGGGCTCAGATGATACTTCCACCTCAGCCTCCCAAGTAGCTGGAGTTACAGGCGTGTGCCACCGTGCCTGGCTAATTTTGTGATTTATTGTAGAGATGAGGCCTTGCCAAGTTGCCCAGGCTGATCTCGAACACTTGGGCTCAGGCGATCCTCTCACTTCTGCCTCCCAAAATGCTGGGATTACAGGCGTGAGCCACCGTGCCTGGCCACATATTGCTGTCTTTTTATTCAACCATTTAAAACCTTATCAACCAATTTCCTCTTGTTATAACTGAAGGTTTAGTCCTATTATATCACCATTCTCTTACCCCATCCTCCCAATGTAGTTATATTTATACTTTGGGGTTAAATCAAAATGCAATGTTTATATGATTTTGCCTGAGCAAATATTATCCATAATTGAACACTGTAACATATTTTGATTTCTTATGTTTTACTTTTTGTTTTCCCTAGAGTAAATAATTGCCATGCCACATCCTGTTTGTGCATGTATCAGTTGATGTACCTGTGAGTTGCTTCCACTTTTGGCTATTGTGACTATGCCTCTATGAACTTTTTTTTTAATTTAATTTTTTGAGTGGGAGTCTCATTCCATCGTCCAGGCTAGAGTGCTGTGGCACGCTCACGGCCACTGCAGTCTCGAGCTGCTGGGCTCAGGTGATCCTTCCACCTCAGCCTTCCAAGTACCTCAGCCTTCCAAGTACTGGAACTACAGGCACATGCTACCACATCTGGCTTATTTTTTGATGTATTGTAGAGACAAGGTCTTGCCAAGTTGCCCAGGCTGGTCTCGAACCCCTGGGCTCAGGCAATCCTCTTGCCTCCAGCTCCCAAGGTGCTGGGATTACAGGCTTGAGCCACCACGCTCAGATCTATGAATATTTTTAAACAAGCTTTTGTGTAAACAGATGTTTTTAATTATCTTGGGTGTATAACTTAGGAGTGAAATTGCTGGGTCATATGCTAGCTCTATGTTTAGCTTTTTGTGGAAATGGCTCCATTGTCATCTAACTTCCAAGACTGCTGTTGAGAGGTCTGAAGGCTTTCTGATTTCTGAATCTGTACATATGACTTTTTTTGTTTTTCTGTTGTTTCTCTCAAGAATATGTAGAATTACTTATTTGTCTCCAAAGTTGTGAAATTTCATAATGCTATGTCTTGATATGAGTCTCTAATTTCAGCGATCGATCTGGGAACTTGCAAGACTTTTTCAGTTGTGAAATTCAGGTCCTTAAGTACTGAATGATTTCCTCCAAGGTCTCAGGGTTGCTACTTATGACTGTGCAATTTATGCACCGCACTGGGAAGGTGGGTAGGCAAATGTATCCCAGATTCCATTCACTAAAATGTGTGCTGAAGCTGCATCTGCTTGGAAGAGGAGCATGTTTCTCTTCACTCATCTGCTTCTGCTTGCCAAGCTGTGTGCTCACCAAGCACTTTTCCACCCATAGTCAGTGTCTTTTTCTCAGTTACACAAAGATGACCTATAAGGCTGGTGGTAACCCTGCCCTCCCTCTTCTGTGTTCCTTCTCTGGAACTCCTGTTATTCAAACATTGTTTCATCTAGATTCTGTCTTCCAAATCCCTATATTTTCTCAATTTTCCATCCCTTTATCTTTTTGCTTCACTTTCTGAGAAATTCTCTCAACCTTATTTTCTAATCCTATTGACTTTTTTGTTTCTGCATGTTTTAATTTCTACGAGCTCTTGTTATTCTCTAAATATTTGCTTTCTACAGCATTTTGTTCATGTTTCATCTTATCTCTCTGAGGGTATTAATAATAATTATTTTTTTAAGTTTTCTTCTCCCTGTTGTTTCTCTCCTCTTTCTGTTTTAGTGTTTTGGTCTCTGTATTTCATGGTAGAGTTTTCCTCAGACATCTGATAACCTGTAGTTTTTTATATTTAAGAGCAGAGGGACTAAAAAGTAAACTGAAAGTTCTGAGGGTGTGTCATGCTTGTTATTTATTTATTTATTTATTTTTGAGTTGGAGTCTCACTCTATTGCCCAGACTGGAGTGCAGTGGCCTCTCCTGGCCACCGCAGCCTCGACCTGCTGGGCTCCAGCGATCCTTCCGCCTCAGCCTTCCAAGTAGCTGGAACTACAGGTGCACACTACCACGCCTGGCAAATTTTTTGATTTATTGTAGAGATGAGGTCTCGCTGCCCAGGCGGGTCTCGAACCCGTGGGCTCAGGTAATCCACTCACCTCAGCCTCCCAAGGCGCGGGATTACAGGCTGAGCCACTGAGCCCGGCTGAGTGTCAGGCTTGTTAATGGAACTTCACTGTGGGATGATCTGGTGGCCCTTGTTAGGGGAACCTCTAGCATTTCTATTTCTAGGTCTTTTATCTTGGGCTGTCAGGGTCCTCAAAGAAAACTCTTCCAGTATCCTTTCTACAGAGGAAATAACCTGTCTGCTAAATTCTGGGAGCTTAGTGGGGAAGCCTACAGGGGTCTCAATATTTAGTATATAAACTCCTACTCTACCCCTTTTCAGTTTGGCACGCTCCCTCTCAACTGTGTCTGGTGTCCCATAGTCCAGAGACTTTCTATGTTATATTCTCTGAGGAATAAAGTTCTAGTTTTCAGGAGGGGAATTCCATTTCCAAGTGGCATAATGTGGGGAGGATTTTTCTAGGGGTCTCACTTTTTCTTAAACAGCCTCATCCAATTTTCCTGAGCCCTTTGAAGATTCTGGGATATACAGAAGGTTGTTTCTAGGCTTTCTCCTCTGCCAGTTTGGGATTCCACTTTTCTCCTGTCTGCTATCAGTTACAGTTTCGTCATCTGCTTTTTACTTCCAAAATGTTGTTGCTTTGTCTTTCACTCAACGATTTTCTAAGTGCTAATCACATGCAAGGCCCTGTTCTAGGTTCTTAGGGTACAGTAGTGAATAAAACGAACCAAGATCTCTGCCTTCAAGCTGCTTACATTGTAAAGGGGAGAACAGAGAATAAGCAACCTGCGGGTTCGAGACCCACCTGGGCAGCGAGACCTCATCTCTACAATAAATCAAAAAATTCGCTGGGCGTGGTAGCGCATGCCTATAATTCCGGCTACTTGGAAGGCTGAGGTGGAAGGATCGCCGGAGCCCAGCAGGTTGAGGCTGCGGTGGCCAGGAGCGGCCGCTGCACTCCAGTCTGGGCGACAGAGTGAGACTCCAACTAAAAAAAAAAAAAAAAAAAATGTGATACACTGTGGTAGAAAATGGGGAGGGAGAGAAAAACAAAGGGAGTAGAGTACACAGGTGGAAGGCAGAAAGGAGGCATGGGTTGCATATTTAAAGAGAGTAGTCAGGTAGACCTTATCAAGAAGATGAGATTTAAGCAAAGACTTGAAGAAAGTGAGGGAATCACTATATAGATAACTATGGAAAGAGTATTCCAGGCAGAGAAAATAGCCAACGCACAATAAAACATCCCATGCAGAGGCCCTATGGCAGGAACAACCTGTATGTTCAAAAAGCAGCAAAGAGGTCACTGTGTCAGAAGAAGAATGAGAGAGGAGGAGACGAGTTCAGGAGGTAATGGAGGACTGAATCAATTAGAGCATTGAAGGTTAATCATAGAGCTTGACTTTTACTCTGAAATATGGAACTGTTGCAAGATTTTAAGCAGGAATGACATGACCTATGTTTTAAAAGGGTTGCTCTGCTTGTGTGATGAAACTGCACTGTGGAGGTCAAGAGAAGATATAGAGACCAACTTGAGGAACTGTTGCACGACTCCTGCTGAGAGAGGAAGGTGTTACCAGTGGAAATGGTGGAAAGTAGCTATATTATATATATATATGTGAGAGGTAGCAACAAACTTTATCTGGACAGGCTGGGGTAGAATGAGAAAGAAACAGAAGAGCAAAGGTTGTCTCATGGTTTGGAAAGTTGGAGTTGCCATCAACTGAAATGGAGAACACTGTAGACAGAGCAGGCTTCGGTGGGGGGAGATAAAGTGTTCAGGTTTTGACATGCTGAGTCTGAGCTGTCTGTTGGATATCCAAGTAGAGATGTGAATGTGTAGATAGATAGATAAATCTGGAGCTTTGGAAAAAGGTCTAGGCTGGAGATATAAAATTGAGATTCATTGGTGAATTGATTGTTTGCAAAGGGAGGTGGAGAGAGAGAGTAGAGACAATTCTAAATGTTTTGTCACAAGGGGGAACAAATGGTGTGGTAACTGGAGGGAGAAATGGGGCCAAAGAAGTTTTATTTTGTTTTTGAGATGGGAGAGATAACAGCAGGTTTGATTCTGATGGCAAATCCTGTAGAAAGCAAGAAGTTGACAATGTTGGAGATAGAGACAAATTCCTGAAACAATGTCCTCAAAGCACACAAGAGAGGGTGTGATGTTGTTAAAGTAATCATACATTCTACTTACCTTGGGACAATCCCAGTTTTTGCTTGTTGACACTAACCTGTCTAATTAGTATCCTGTTTCTCTCTCAAGTGTACTAGTTTGGACAATTAATTATATAACTACTCTGGATCTAGTGTACCAATAGAGGAATTGGCTTAGACAGCAGGAGTACAGAGAGTTGTCTTCTGATTGCTTTATTTTTACAGTAAAATCGGATGCTGGGTCATCAGCTGGAGTGAGGGTGGGAGAGGAGGTTTTGGGGCTTTGAGGAGACAGGAGTAAGAACAAAGTATTGGTGTTTCTTTTTTCCTGCTCTCCCAATCCTTGTGATTTATGTCTTCTTCTTTTTATTTAATTCCTTTACATTAGTCTTATTAGGATTTTAGGATGGAGTAAAACTGAATGTGTGCTAATCATCTAGAAAAGGACTATCCATTTCATTTATTTTGTATTTTAACTTGGTAGTCTCCAAGTAGAGTGCAAGCCCCCTAGAAGGTTTAAAAAAAAACTAAACTTTGGGGTGCAAGAAAAATATCAAAGAACTTTTATTTATAGTGGTTTTAACTCATCACTGTCTAATTTCTGTTTTTTGTTTAAATTTTTAAAAAAATAAACAATTTATAGGCCAGGTATGGTGGTTCATGCCTGTAATCCCAGCACTTTGGGAGGCGGAGTTGAGAGGATTGCCTGAGTCTAGGGGTTCAAGTCCAGCCTGTATGTGTGTGTGTGTGTGTGTTTGTTTTTGTGTTTGTGTATATATTTATAAAATTTTGTTTGTTTGTTTTAGTAAGAGTCTCACCTGTCACCCAGGCTGGAGTGCAGTGGCACGCTCCCGGCCACTGCAGCCTCAACCTGCTGGGCTCAGATGATCCATCCACCTCAGCCTTTCAAGTAGCTGGAACCGCAGGCATGCGCCACCATGCCGGGCTAATTTTTTGATTTATTGTAGAGATGAGGTCTCACCAAGTTGCCCGCACCAAGATGGCCACTCCCGACCACCGCAGCCTCGACCTACTGGGCTCCGGTGATCCTTCCGCCTCAGCCTTCCAAGTAGCTGGAACTACAGGTATGTGCTACCACGACCAGCTAATTTTTTTTTAAATTTATTTATTGTAGAGATGAGGTCTCGCCAAGTTGCCCAGGCAGGTCTCGAACCCGCGGGCTCAGGCAATCCACTCACCTCAGCCTCCCAAAGTGCTGGGATTACAGGCTGAGCCACCAAGCCCGGCTCACATACCCTTTTAAGTATATATTGTTGAATGACCCTTTAGCTCATTGTGTAGGACAGTATTGTTAAGGAATGATTTAGGGTATGTGAAATATTAGAAATAAGAGAAATGAAACTAAAAGAACAGTAAGAAGGTGAGGAGCTGTCAAGAAATGCTGCTAATCTTGGATTATTGTTCATTGAGAGGAGCAGTTACACTTTAGCTTTTGTACTTGAAGCTCAAGTACTTTATTCTTTTTGCTTTGCCATCTTTCCTAATTGTCTGTAATTCCCAAAAGATTTAACTAAATTAATCCAGTGTTAAAGCAGGGATCCATAAGTGGAGTTTTAATTTAGAAAATATCCAATTATAGCCCAATGTTTCCAGCATAATGAATTCCCTACGTAATTAAAAGTTTGATTAAGCTAGGACCCACAAAAATACCATAATAAAATGCTTCTGAACCAGGCGCGGTGGCTGGTGTCTATAATCCCAGCACTTTAGGTGGCTGAGGCGAGAGGATTGCCTGAGTCCATGGGTTCGAGAGCAGCCCGGGCAACTTGGTGAGACCTCATCTCTACAACAACAACAACAACAAAATTAACCAGGTGTGGTGGCTCGCGCC
Organism: Carlito syrichta; assembly: GCF_000164805.1. Classification (NCBI taxonomy): domain Eukaryota; kingdom Metazoa; phylum Chordata; class Mammalia; order Primates; family Tarsiidae; genus Carlito; species Carlito syrichta. The sequence continues at coordinate 125,113 of NW_007248096.1, read as the reverse complement.
AGTAGTTCCATCTACTTAGAAAGCAGAGGCGGAAGGGTCACTTGAGCCCAGCAGATAGAGGCTGCGGTGGCCGTGAGGGAGCCACTGCACTCAGCCTGGGCCTGGGTGATTGGGTGAGACTCCAACTCAAAAAAAAAAAAGTTTCTAAATGAATAGGTTCACAAAATAGATGCAAAGGTTGACCCAGTAATCTTGATAGCTTAGATGCTTTCAGATAATTTACTATAACATCTATCAAGGCAAGGCAAAAAAAACCCCCATAAATTCAATAGAAATAAAGGTAGTAATATTTGCTTGCAAGCATTACTAAGTCTGTAGGAACCGGGTCTGTCGTCTGCCTGCCATCAAGGATCTGGCGTCTGTCTACCACAAGAGGGCAGGAGCGCTCAACCGTTACCGGGGAACCCAGCAGAACTTCAGCCGAGCAATCATTAGGGCCGGCTAACGCGTCAGACTCTGGAAGGGGCAGGGAAACAGGAACCACCGCCCAGACACGTTCGCTGCTTCTGTCCCCCGGTAACAATAAGACAGGAAATAAGCAACAGGGTCTTGTGAAACAAAGCGGCCTCGCTCCCCATCCTCGTGTCCTCGAATCACCATGGAGATGGCGAGCCGCTTAATAATGGCTGGCTGCAGATAGGGGTCTGTTCATTTGGAGGTTCAGATAAGAACACTGTGGCAGGCCTCAGCGGAACAGAGCTTTTTCATGGGGATTCGGGAAGGGCAGAATAAAAGCTGTGGTGAGCAGCAGAGCTGTTTTGTCTCAGAAAATTAGTTAGGACAGGTTTTAGGAGCGTCCTAGGGTAAATTTTATTTTATGTTATTTAGATGAATAACATTGGAACATTAAGATAATCTTTGGAAACCTTGTAGAGTTTCCAGGAAACTAATAGAAAGAGAGGTCAGTTATAATAAATGTGCCCTCAGGGTTTTAAGTATGTGTGTTATTTGGTCTGGTATTGCCCACAAAATGAGATGAGCTAGGTATTTTTAAGGTACTCTTATGACTTACATCTGTTTTTGTTTTATTCATAATTGTTACTAATGTTACTGAGCTATAGTCTAGAACAACGCTTACGATTTGAAAAAACCGAATTCAATTATTCCTTAATTTAATGTTTCAATTCAACATTTACTGAATACTTAAAATTGAGTGAGAAAAGACAGTGCCAGGGTGTGTGTGTATGTGTGTGTGTGTGTGTGTGTGTGT
>NW_007248096.1:117115-122748 GCF_000164805.1 Carlito syrichta | reverse complement strand
AGCAGGCAATCCACTCACCTCAGCCTCCCAAAGGCGCGGGATTACAGGCTAAGGCACCGAGCCCAGCTTATTTTGCAGGTTTTTAAACAGCATTTTAATTGTTCCCAAAAGTACATATTATCCTACAACTTCCTTTTTGTGCTCAATTTATTTTTGAGATTTATCCACAATGATGTCTACAGCTCTAATTCTTTAATTGTTAACTGCTAAGTATTCCATATATAAAATAAATATACCAAATGTATCTACCCATGTCCCTGTAATTACATATTTAAACAAGATTCTGCTATGGTTTTAACTCAAAACATATCTAATAAACTTTAATCATAATATTAGAACTTATAATTTTTTTTTTGAGTTGGAGCCTCACTCTGTCATCCAGACTAGAGTGCAGTAGCTGCTCCCGGTCACTGCAGCCTCGCCCTGCTGGGCTCCGGCAATCCTTCCGCCTCAGCCTTCCAAGTAGCTGGAACTACAGGCGTGCGCTACCATGCCCGGCTAATTTTTTTTTTTTTTTTAACTGTAGAGATGAGGTCTCGCCAAGTTGCCCAGGTGGGTCTCAAACTTGCGGGCTCAGGCAATCCACTCACCTCAGCCTCCCTAGGTGAGGGATTACAGGCTGAGCCACCGAGCCTGGCTAGAACTTATAATTTTAATAATAAAAGCACAAAACTACCCATACTAACTTTTCTTTTCTTGATGCAGGTCATTCCCGAATTGAAGTATGGAAATTTGGTAATATCGTCATTGAACACTTATACCACTGGATACGTATCTGTTCAGCTCTCATGGAGCTAACCAAAAAGCTAAATAGTGCTATTACACCTCCGTTGCCCTCCAAGACTGACAACTATATGTACGCAAAAATGCCAGGGGAAAGTTTGCAAGAAAAATGATAATGGAATTGGTACTGAATTTAGGATACTTTGGTCACATTCAGTTTTGTTAACTATAAAATATTTTCAATTGAAAAGGGTGCCATATAGACATATTCTGCTCCTAGACAATTACCTCAGCACTTTCTCAAACCAAAAGTGCTACCTAAGGATAAATTTTACCCAAAAAATATCCACCTAGGGTAGCCATAACCAAATGTATTCAAGTATGTCATAGAATATATTTCAAAGTTTCCTTTTAGTTTGAACTTTGTATATGCTGTAGAACTGCTATGGCTGATTGGGTAGTTGTTTTCATTCTTTTAAGGTTTAAAGAAGAGACAGGATTTGGGGGGGAAATGGCAGTTTTTACACTATAAGAGTACCAAACAATAAAGATTTTAAGAAATGGACTGGCAATTGCTTTTTTAATTTTTCAAAACTGATCTGAACACCGCCCTTTCTTTTTCCCCTCCCCTTGCCTTAACAACTCAAAAGTCATTTTAATAAACAGAAATTCTTATGAGAAAATGTTTGTCCATGACTCATGGAAAAAAGAAAACAGTTTTTTTTTAAATGCTAAAAGTCTTTCAAGTTCAAGAACTACAAAAAGAATTTATATTTGCTTAAGCTTGTTATTATAACAAACTTTACTGCTCTGTTGTGAGATTTCATCTTTGCAATAAGATATCTGATGACAGAGCCCATTTTTAATAAAATTTGGGGAAATTAAACTTTATTTTCTTTATTAGGTTGACAAAATGTGATGTGTTCCAAACATCTTATAATTTGAGATTGGAAGTCCCTTTTAACCTTTTCTGATAAAGTGGCAGTGTTATTAACAGTCCTCATCTCTTGGATGATTGCATGCCCAGTTTTAACCTATAAGTCTGTTTCATATTTGGAAGAGGGCGCTTTGGGACATTTGCAGCAACACTTCTAGGAAGAGTGTTCTTGAAGATATTAAATGGATAGCCACAAATCCTAATGGTTTCAGAACAAGTTTATAGAGTTTACCATGAATTACAAATGGCATTTTAGGGAGCAAGGAAGGGAAGATTTTGCAGAATACTATGTTTTTAACCAGTATCATAGGAATTAAGTTATCTAAATGGTTTCTAGCTTAATAAAAACAAATACATTTGAATGGCACTTTTAACTATTTAAAGCATTTTCACATACTAGCTTATTTGATCCTCCCAATATAATAATCTTATTTGATACTCCCAATAATCTATAAAGTAGGTAGTCCTGATAATATCTTTTTGTTTTTACAAATTATTTCTATTTTATAGATTATCTTATAAATGAGTTGTCCAGTTCACAACAGCTATTAAGAGGCAGGGTACACATGTATCCTAATTTCTGGTTTGCTGCCCCCGCCAGCACCCCAGTCTTACTAACACTTTCCAACCTGTGGCCACTGGAAACTACTTTATTTATTTATTGTGAGTCAGAGTCTCATTCTGTCCCCCAGGCTGGAGTACAGTGGCACACTCCCAGCTACCGCAACCTGGACCTGCTATGCTCAGGTGATCTTTCCGCCTCACCTTTCAAGTAGCTGGAACTAAAGGTACACGACAACACATGCAGCTATTTTTTTGATTTATTGTAGAGACTGGTCTGGCTAATTTGCCCAGGCTGGTCTCAAATCCTTGGGCTCAGGCAATTCTCTTGCCTCCACCTCTGGAAGTGCTGGGATTACAAGTGTGAGCCACTGCACTGAGCTTGGAAACTACTTTAAAAAATTAGCAACCAACAAGCCAAATTGGTTTAATTTATGTAATAAGGTTGCCAAATGTCAGGGGTTCGACCTAGGTCTGATTGCTTGCTGCACAGAAGTCCAATCACCGAGACAAAGAGTACTGGTGGGGAAGAAAGGCTATATTGTGGGTGACATCTGATAAGAGATGAGACAAGTCTCAAATCCATCTCTTCCCCTGCTCCCCACTAAAGTTAGGGGTCTATATAAAGCAGGAAATAGGGGCAAGGAAAAGGCAATAGGGAGCAGATGCATCTTACTGTTCATGCTATGATCTGGAAAGTTTCAGTTCCTTGATGCCATCCAGGAAGTCTGATGGCCTGCCTCCTGAGAAAGGAACTCAGACAAGATAAATGTCAGTCTCTTAAGCTTCAGTTCTATGGGAAAATTGGGCCAGTTCCAATAATCATTCAAGGAAAATACTATCCCTTAACACCAAGAGCTTACTTTTTTTTTTTGAGTTGGAGTCTCACTCTGTCACCCAGACTGGAGTGCAGTGGCCGCTCCCGGCCACCGCAGCCTCGACCTGCTGGGCTCCGGCGATCCTTCCGCCTCAGCCTTCCAAGTAGCTGGAACTATAGGCGCGCGCTACCATGCCCGGCTAATTTTTTGATTTACTGTAGAAATGAGGTCTCGCCAAGTTGCCCAGGCGGGTCTCAAACCCACGGGCTCAGGCAATCCATTCACCTCGGCCTCCGAAAGTGTGGGATTACAGGCTGAGCCACTAAGCTTTTTTTAGTGAAGAGGATATTACTTATACCTGACAAAAGTTTTGATATAGATGATAGATAGGTAGATAGATAGATTTTTATATAAATCCACTTATTTCACTATTAGGTTGACTTATTTACTTATATTTACATATGCTTCAGAAGCTTAGACTTAATTAATGGGTTTTGTATTGACTTTCCCCACAGCGCATAGGTAACAATGGGATGGTATAGTGGAGAGACCATCCAGACCAATTTTTTTTTTAAATCATTTTAGCTTTCCTTTATCCAGAAAAAACATAATGTTTCAAGACAATAATATTGGAATCTCAAAAAAGCTCCTATTGGCTCTAACAGCCTTATTGAAATATAATTCATATACCATACAATCTACCCACTTAAAGTACACAATTCATTGATTTTTAGTTTATTTATAGAGTTGTACCACCATTGCAACAATCAATTTTCAAGCATTTTGATGACTCCAATAAGAAATCCAATATCTATTAGCAGTCATTTCCTACTTTCCCCATCCCCGGTCCTAGGCAGCCACTAATCTTTTTTTATCTATGGATTGCCTATCTGGACATTTCATATACATGGAATTACACAATATGTGATCTTTTGTGACTGACTTCCTATTCCTTCCTAATCTAAATATGATCAAACAACCAGCTGCCCTGAATTTCAGACATCCCCAATCCTCTGACTCAGAAGAGCCTTTGTAAATAACTTAAGAATTTTCATTCTTCTCATATATAAGGCTTTATACAATGCCACTCCCACAAAGCCCCACCCCATATCATTAACTCTGTGTTCTTACTTTCCTCCTCCATAATCTTATGAAGACCTCTCTTAAATAATAAGATCAATTAATTAAATATTGCCCATGTCGTCTGTTTTCTGGCTATCAATATAGCTCATCAATGAGGAGAGGGCATTCTGAACCATCTTTGGTCTAGAATGCTGACTGGTTCTAGAACTCTTTTTTTTGCTCAAATAAACTTTGTTCGATTTTAAAATGAATAAATAAATATTGCATATTTCACTGTCTTTAAGCATGGCAATGACCCTCTTAGTGGTTAAACATGCTTGACCTCCCTCCATCTACTGCCTGAGCTTACTTAGACTGTCCTGCCCACAGACTTCACCTATGAGGTACCTTTAGATGGCCACATTTTGTTCCATGTGACTGACTTTCCAGCCACAGTTGTTTGAACTGGGATTGACCCCTTACCAAAGCGAGGTCAATTTGTAAAATGGCCTAATGTAAAAAGTACCCAAACTATGAACAAACCAACCTGGGAAACAGCAATAGGAACAGTGTCCAAAAGGATATTAGGTGTTTAGAGAGGCCCAAGTGTCATGATGGGTCTTTTTTTTTTGAGTTGGAGTCTCACTCTGTCGCCCAGACTGGAGTGCAGTGGCCGCTTCCGGCCACCGCAGCCTCGACCTGCTGGGCTCCGGTAATCCTTTCACCTCAGCCTTTCCAGTAGCTGGAACTACAGGCGCGCGCTACCACGCCTGGCTCATTTTTGGTTTATTGTAGAGATGAGGTCTCGCCAAGTTGCCCAGGCGGGTCTCGAACCTGCGGGCTCTGGCAATCCACTCACCTCAGCCTCCCAAAGTGTGGGATTACAGGCTGAGCCACCCAGCCCTGCTAATGACGGGTCTTAAGAAAGATGAATCATACTGCCTTCCCATCACTACAAGTGACCAGAAGCTGTGGGTAAAGATGTGAATAGCTGGTAGAAGAAAAGAATGGGCACGGAGAGAAGCAGAGACTGAAATGAGTGCATTTAGCCGTGTTAACATGAATATCAAAAGATTAAATGGAAGATCCATGAGTTTGGGTGCTGAGATTCCCAAAGTTGCCTTGAATCCAATTCTAGTCAACTGTTCTGTTCTGGAAGTCTTGTTTGTGAAAGTATAAGATAGTTGAATATTCCGTTGTATAACAAACAGGAGTAAGATGGTGATGGTACTATGTTTTACTGGTTTATCCTGCTTTTGACCTTATAGTATCTCCAGATAAAATTCTCAGAAGTTGGGTTCTAAAATGTTAGGAGGCTTCTCTGTGCCTTTGATTTACCACTGCAGACTCTACCAGATGATTGGCGATCTCTTCACAACACTGCATTGGACAAATCTTCCCTTCTTGCTTTGAGAAAAATCTCATGACTGCTTCATTAAAATGTCCCCAAAAGCTGGGCTCAGTGGCTCAGCCTATAATCCCACGCCTTTGGGAGGCTGAGGTGAGTGAATTGCCCGAGCCCGCTGGTTCGA
>NW_007248096.1:114548-116915 GCF_000164805.1 Carlito syrichta | reverse complement strand
ACTAAAAAAAAAAAAAAAAAAATGTCCCCAAAGCAATGGGAGAATTAACATAATTCAACACACTAATTCAAAAACTCAAATTGTCTAGGATACTGAGCTCTCCACTGGATGATTTTGGGCTAATTCTTCATTTAGTCTCCTCAAGCAAGAGGCAGACATCATTGGCAGGGGGCTTTGCTTTTTACTTTTTTTTTCTTTTGAGTTGGAGTTTCATTCTGTTGCCCAGGTTGGAGTGCAGTGGCACGCTCATGGCCACTCTAGCGTCGACCTGCTGGACTCCAGTGATCCTTCCACCTCAGCCTTCCAAGTAGCCAGAACTACAGGCGTGTGCGACCACGTCCGGCTAATTATTTATTTATTGTAGAGATGAGATCTCGCCAATTTGCCTGGGCTGCTCTTGAACCCATGGGCTCAGGCAATCTACTTGCCTCAGCCTCCCAAAGTGTTGGAATTACAGGCTGAGCCACCAAGTCCGGCCTATTTTTTACTCCTTATTGATTCTTTTCATTTTAAGCAAAGTAACATGTGCTTATAGTTTAAAAAGTCATCCTGCTGTACAAAGTCTGTTGAGACTAGAACATTTCCCAGCTCTACCTCACCTCTATTTTCCTTGCTTCTGAGTCAATTATGTTCAATTCTTTCAGCTCAGGATTTGGTAAACAGCCCATGGGCCAAATCTGGCCAGCTGCCTGTTATAGTAAATAAAGTTCTATTGGAACAATCACACCCATATTGTCTGTGTCTGCTTTCATACTACAAGGGCAGAGTTGAGTAGTTGCCACAGAGACTTTATGGAACACAAGGCCTAAAATATAGATATTTACTATCTGAATGCAGAAAAATTTGCCAACCCTTATTTTGGCTCTAGTTTACCTCCATATTGCTAAATAACATTATTATGTGTACTTTTTTTCTGATTTAGGCAATAGCTATTATCCTCCCAGCATACAATACAAAGGCACCTACACATGCGTGCACATACACGCACGTACACACTTCCCATCAATTCTTCCCAATATTATTATATGGCAACCTAAGTTAGAATAGATATTCAGTGTTTATATTATCATGATTATGTGTGCTACTTAGAACTCAGCCATGTAGTAAATTACAGTGATTTTCCATTCCTGGATTTTTTTTTTCCTGGAGTTAATATCAGAAGAAAACTGGAGAGGCTATAATAACATCACACAAGTAGATTTCAGAACAAAAAATATTATCATGATAAAGAAGGTTATTTCATAATGAAAAAGGGGCCAGTTAATTAAGAAGAAATGACAATCTTAAACATTTATACATTGAATAACAGATTCAAAATACATGAAGTAAAAACTGATAGAACTTCAAGTCTATAGAGACAGAAAGTAGATTAGTGGTTATTAGGGGGGCAGGTTGGGGGAAAATGGTTGTGACTAATGGGTACATGGCTTCTTTTTCGGGTATTAAAATATTCTAAAATTGACTGTGGTGAGGGTAGAACAACTTTTTGACCATACTAATAACACTGAATAGTACACTTTAATGGGTGGACAGCATGATCTATGAATTATAACTTAATAAAACTGTTTCAAAAACATTTAGGATAGTTCACACTGGGCAGGATAGTTCACACCTATAATCCCTGCACTTTAGGAGGTTGGAGCAGGAGGACAGTTTGAGGCCAGGAGTTGGAGATCAGCCTGGCAACGCAGCAAGACCCGTCTCTACAAAAAAAAAAAACGATTAGCTGAGTGTGGTAGTGTGTATCTGTAGTCCTAGCTACTTGGCAAGCTGAGGCTAAGGCAGGAGGCCTGCAGGAACCCAGGAGTTCAAGGCTGCAGTAACCTATACTCATACCACTGTACTCTACCCTGGATAACAGAGCGAGACTTTGTCTCAAAATAAATAAAAATATATTACACAGATATCTGAGTCTACACAAAGATATGGAGACACCAGAAATGGTAAATATGTGGGTAAGCATACTATTTCTCATTAAAAAATTTTTTTTTTGCCAGGCATAGTGGTTTACACCCATAATCCCAGCACTTTGTGAGGCCAAGGCAGGAGGATCACTTGAGGCCAGAAGTTTGAGACCAGCTTGGGCAACACAGTGAAACTCTGTCTCTAAAAAATGAAAAAAAATTATCTGGGTGTGGCGGTATGTGCCTGTAGTCCTAGTTACCAAGGAGACTGAAAGGGGAGGTTTGCTTGAATCCAGGAGTTGGAGGTTACAGTGAGCTATGATTGTGACTGCATTTTAGGCTGGGTGACAGGGCAAGACCTTATTCTCCCCACCAAAAAAAAAACCCATAAAATTTTTTTTTAATTAATTTTTTATTTTAAAGATGTGGGGTACAATTCAGGTATACAAATGTTCATTATGCA
>NW_007248096.1:112862-114528 GCF_000164805.1 Carlito syrichta | reverse complement strand
CCCACCCCGGCAGTTTCCCACTACTGCCAATCCTTTTCTTATAGTATTGTGATAATTGTTCAAGGTCCACTATGATTGAGAACATGTGATAGTCGTTTCTGTGATAGATCACTCAGTATTATAGACTCCAAGTGCATCCAAGTTGTTGTGAAGTTCATAATTTTGTCCTTCTTTATGGTCGCATAATATTCCATTGTGTATATGTACCACATATTTTTTATCTAGTCCTTTTTCGATGGGTAGCAGTTAGTTTCATGTTTTCTACTATTGTGAAGAATGCTGCAATAAACATGTGTGTGCAGGTATCTTTTTCATAGAGTGATTTGAGTTCTTCCAGGTATATTCCCAGTAGAGGGATTGCAGGATTGTATGGGAGGTTGATTTTCAGGAATTACCAAACTGTTTTCCACAGAGGTTGTACTAGTTTACACTCCTACCAACAGTGTAGAAGTGTTCCCTTTTCCCCGCGTCCTCTCCAGCATCTGTTGTTTTTTGAGTTATTGATGATGGTCATCCTGACTAGAGTTAGGTGGTACATAAATTTTTTTTAAAAAAATGAATTGACTCTTTAAAGCAAAAATAATAATTTACCGTGCATTTATAACATAGACAGAAGTAAAAACCTGTGACAAAACTAAGAGAGGGAAAATGGAAGTATATTTGTGTAAACTTCTTATACTATACATAAAGTGGTATAGTTTTTTGTTGTTGTTGTTGTTTTTTTGAGTTGAAGTCTCACTCTGTCGCCCAGACTGGAGTGCAGCGGCCGCTCCCCGCCACTGCAGCCTCGACCTGCTGGGCTCTGGCAATCCTTCCGCCTCAGCCTTCCGAGTGGCCGGAATTACAGGTGCACGCTACCATGCCCAGCTAATTTTTTTGATTTATTGTAGAGATAAGGTCTCGCCTGCCCAGGCGGGTCTCGAACCCGCGGGCTCAGGCAATCCACTCACCTCAGCCTCCCAAAGCGCTGGGATTACAGGCTGAGCCACCGAGCCCGGCTTAGTGGTATAGTTTATAGGTTAAAGATATATGTTAGAAATCCTAGGGCAACACCTTAAAAAAAACAACAAGCTAAGAAGTATGGCTAATAAGCCAACTAAGGAGGTTGAATCATGAAGATCATTGAGCTCAATCATAAAAATTTCCCTATCAATCTAAAAGAAGGCCAAAAGGGGTGGGGGGAGAGAAAAAAAGAACAGATGGGAAAATAGAAAACAAACAGCAGTCACAGTCATAATCACTTTAATAAAAATAATTTATTTTTTTATCTAAAGCAATCCACTCACCTCGGCCTCCCAAAGTGCTGGGATTACAGGCATGAGCCCCCAGCCTGCCCTGATTTGGGTGTTTAAAATATTTTCAGGCCTGGCACAGTGGTTCACACCTGTAATACCAGCACTTTGGGAGGTCGAGGTGGGAGGATTGCTTGGGACCAGAATTTGGAGGCTGTGGGTGAGCCATGATCATTCCACTGCACTCCAGCTTGGGCAACAGAGACCTTGACTCAAATAGAAAAATAAAGAAAACAAATAAAAACGCCCATATTAAAACGAAGAGATTGTCAGACTGGATAAAAAATAAGACCCAACTATATGCCATCAACAAGAAAGCCAATCTGAATATAAACACATAAATAGATTTTTTTTTTTTTTTTTTTTTGAGTTGG
>NW_007248096.1:86582-112521 GCF_000164805.1 Carlito syrichta | reverse complement strand
CGCGGGTTCAGGCAATCCACTCACCTCAGCCTCCCAAAGGCGCGCGATTACAGGCTGAGCTGAGCCCGGCATAAATAGATTTCTTATGCTGCTGGGCTCAGGCATTCTTTCTGCCTCAGGCTGGAACCATACGCACACGGCTACCACGCCCAGCTAATCTTTTTGATTTTTTGTAGAGATGAAGTCACGCCATGTTGCTCAGACTGGTCTCCAACCCCAGCTCAGGCAATCCTCCTGCCTGCGCCTTGGAATTGCTGGGATTACAGGCCGTGAGCCACTGTGCTCGCTACATAAATAGATTAAAATAGGTTAAAAGTAAAAGGAGGGAAAAGGACATACTATGCAAAATTAAAAGAAAGCTAGTTATACCGTATTAATATCAGACAAACTAGACAAAGAGAAATACAGGGTCACTTCTTAACGCTATTGAAGTTAATGCAAGAGAACACAACAATCCTAGATATTTATATACCTAACTTCGAAACACAGGAAACAAAAACCGACAAGAATTGAAAAGAGAAAACAGACAAATTCGCAGTTACAGTTGGAGATTTCAATATCCTTCTCTAAGTAATCGAAAAGCTCTCTTCGGCTACCCTGTGACTAGCTTGGAATAACAGACGTACCTAAAGAAAGGTATCAGCTACGGGCTTGCGTCCTACACGCAGTGGCACCGCGAACGGTATAATTAATAATTCCGGTCCTGTATTAGCATATAGATTTTCATTTTCTGCCTAATTGCCCTGAGCCGGCTACACTTAACTGAAGAGCTCGAAGGAGACAATAATAAATCGATAGCCTAGGTTAGTGGCTTTCAAACCTGGGTGTCAGAAGACACCCGAGGGCCCCCTCAAATTCAGATCGCCCGCCCCACCCTACAGTTTCTGATGCAGCAGGCTCGGTGTGGGGCCCAAGAATTTGACATTTTAACACTGTCTCGGGTGATACTGTTGTCCCTGCTCCCAGAACCACATTTTGTGAACCACTGGCGTAGAGTTTGTCATTCCTCTCTCCCCTCAGATCTTGAGTCAGCTCCGAAACAGAAGAGAAGCCGTAGGACCCAACTCCAGCGGCGTGGACGACTCAACTGACCGAGCAACCCAAACGAGAAGCAGATTCCGGGCCACCCAAAGCCGCGCGAGAGTTTACGTGACGTCGTCGACGTCGGCGTCACGTCGGCGTCAGCCACGTTCAGCGGACACGGGAGCAAGATGGCGATTCCGGGCAGGCAGTGAGTGATGCGGGAGTTAGGGTCAGGCTGGGGAAGGAGCAAGCGCGGCGACTGTTTGTGGCCGAGGAATTTTAAGCGCGCTGGAAGTGAAGGGGCTGTGTCTTCAGGGATAGAGGCGGGGAAAAACGAGAAGTCCTGAGGAACATATAGTCCCCTCCCCCATACATTTTCCAGGATGGAAGCCCGAAGTTTGAGGGAGAAACTTGTGAGGAAATAAAGGAAGTTAGGCTGAGGGGCAGAGAGCGAGACTTTTCTATTTTCCAAAAGCTCGGTCTGAGGCCCCTCAGTCTTGCTTCCTACCCCGCGCTTGAGTTTCTCCCGCTTGGATGCTCTTTGGGGCAGTAAGAAGAGAGACAGTTCCCGGCTTCCTTAGAGGGCCTTGTTCTCGGCAGAAGCTCAAGTCCTGGTTCCCGCCCTTCCTTCTCGTTTTAGGAATATTGTTCTGAGAAGCCACAGACAAGGGTAGGCATAGAGGAAATTGGGGTATACGTTGCCGCAAAAGAGACAAATATTGTATGTTCTTGGAAGTTTTAGCTTTGATGTGTAATCCTTCTTTTGATGCGGCTTCCCGTGATCTCTGCATCTTAAAGACCAAAACGCGAGAAACTAGAGTTGGATCTGATGGGCTGGTTCTCTCAGATGCTCCAAGACAAAGCAAGTGAGCTTAATAAAGTGTAATGGGAACTTTCCCCATGACTGCTTGGGTTTCTCAGTTCATTAATCCTTTAAAAATTTTCGTGTTTTACAATGTGCAATAACTTCTTTAAAACTGTGTAAGTACACAGTAGGAAGGAAAAAAAAAAGCCTTGCCGTTTTCTTGACTTGTTAGACTACAAGGATAATTTAAAGCATTTTTATTTTCAGTGGGTGTGAACTGAGCTTTCTACTAACATGTCTTTTAAAAAAATGTTACTGTTACTTCACCATCTAAAACTTTTCTGAGCTCTTCATTTCTCTTCTTTGAGTTTCACCCGTGTCCACAAATAATCATTTAGAGTAATAATTATAAAATCTTATGGCATATTAGAATTTTTGAGGTAATTGAAAATCAGAAACAGTCTATTATGTGTTCATAAAGGTCCCGACTTGTTTTAACTTGGTAGCTTCATCTGGAAGAGGTAGTAGATGTATTTTTTTTTTAACATGTAAAGATAATAGTGTTGTAATTTCTATTTCAAAAAATATATGCAGGTATGGGCTTATTTTGCCAAAGAAAACACAGCAGTTGCACCCTGTTTTGCAAAAACCATCAGTGTTTGGGGATGATTCTGATGATGATGATGAGGTAAGGGAACCTATGATTTACTCCTGCGTTGTTGGAAATATAAAATCTTACAATTTAAAAAAAAATTGAACTTGTGTGTTTGATGTCTTTGCTTTTGTTATTTGCCAATAAAAGTATTTTGTAGTATAATCTACAGAATTGTCAAAAGGAATGTTTAAAGAAGGCAACTCTATCGATTTTCTCTTGAGGTTTTTTTTTTAATGCTATGAACTTAAGTTACTTTTAAACAGTTACACAGTCTTTTCAGACAACTAAAATTGATGTAATAAAATTGTTGGTGTAAAGATCCCTAGGAATAAGCTATTAAGAGTTCAATAATTTCCTATACATTTTTATTAGCATTTTATTTTATTATAGTTTCTAATTTGTTAACCATGTTCTAAGATGACTATATAGCAGTTCTTTATGGGACTACTTTGGTTCTTATTTCTTCAGTGTCTGCTAAATGTAGCTGTTCAGTTATGACTATGGTCGTGAATAAAGTTGGCATTGATAGTACTATGGTAACATCTAATATGAACATTTTCTATTTTAACAGTCAAAAGAGTGTTTTTCGTGAAACCCACAGTTACAGCAAAAACAACTCCAGCTGTGTGTTTATCTAATACTCCAATCATTTTTTAACCCTTTGCACTTGGATGTCCCCTCTTGGGGAACATAGTAAATCTAGCAAACCATTCAGATGTCCCCTCTCACGGGACCTAAAGAAGTTGTTGGTGATTATACAGGACAAACTTAGGCAAGTGCATGTTTTTCAAAGATGTATTTTTTCCTCGAAGTTTTCCATTCAAATTGCATGAAAAAGCAAATAAAGAGATGGAATATATATTGAGATATGAAGTTGAGAAGTGATTTGCAGGAATCATGAGTGGTGTCTTTCTACATCGTCTTTGAACAACGAACAAACTGGACAATAAATTTCATGTTATTAATGTGGGAGGAAGGAAATGAGAATGCATTGTCTGCTCGAATAGGAAAACACCAGGTGGAAGATGTCAAACAAATTACCGTTGCACATGTATCAATAAACCAGCAATGCATATCAATGACGGTTTCACACGTTACTAAGTTAGAAAAATATAAGACAACATTTTGATTTTTTTGATCATAAATAAGTTCCTCAATGTCCACAGTTCCATTATAAGCCAAATATCATTACAATAAAATAATTGGTTCCAACGCTTTAATCTGAAGTGATCATTTTTCACTATTTTGTAAAAAAAAAAATGATCAAGTTGCTGGTGGGTGATCTGCAAGATGTCACCAAGTGCAAAGGGTTAATATTTCTTAAAACAGGCCTTTACATCAGTTAATCTGGTACTTCTTTTGGTCTGGCAGAAAAATAGTTTCTCTTTCAGTTTTTATTAATTTTATAATAGCATAGGTAATTGAACACATTTGATATTTCTTTGCTTCTTTTTGAAGAAATTGGCTCTGTATGGTCCCACTTTTAAAATACTGAGATATAATTTACATGTAATGAAAGTTGCAGCTTTTAAGTGTATAGGCAGATTATTTTTTGGCTCATGTATATTCCCCAGTCAAGATATTGAACGTTTCTCTCTCCCCTGAAAAGTCTTTCACACCTCTCTACAGTCAGTCTACTTCCCTACATTCCACCCTAGACAAGTGCTCACATTTCTTTTTTTTATCCTTTTTTTTTATTTTTTAAAGATGTGGGGTACAATTCAGGATTAAGTATACGAGTGGTGGTCATCGTACAGCTAAAGTTTAGGCCTCCCTTTGGTCCCCACTTTGCCTGGTTTGAGACCAAGTATCCTTACTGATATGTGTCCCCTGCATCCCCTGGCAGTTTCCAGCTCCTGCCAATCCCTTTCTTATAGTATTATGGTAAATGTTCAGGGTCCACTTACGAGTAAGAACATGTGGTACTCAGTTCTTTGTTGCTGTGATAGATCACTGAGTATGATAGACTCTGAATTCACTCAAGCTGCTTAGAAGTCCATAATTTTGACCTTCTTTATGGCTGTGTAATATTCCATTGTGTATGTGTACCACGTTTTTTTTTTATCCAGTCCAGTTTTGATGAGCAGCACCATTGGTTCCATGTTTTTGCTATTGTGAATAGTAAGCGCTCACATTTCTATCACTATAGATTAGTTTTGTGTCTTCTGGAATTTCATACAAAAGAAATCATACAGTATGTACTTTTGTGTCTGACTTCTTTTCAGTGTAATATCAGTGAGATTCATCCATGTTGTAGAATCACAGTTTCTTAAAATGGATTTTTATCCTAACAGTGACTTAAGTTTTTGTTTCATTTTTCTGTTTTTATTTCTTCATAAAGTTTTAGAATAATTGATCCTAAGAATGAATCAAGGTTGCTAGTTAAATCACTATTTATAAGCCAAATAGATTGTTTTAAAATACAATATTGAGAAAGTTACTAATTATAACTCTAGGATTTTAGAATTGTATTTTGTTGTTTCATCAGTAAATATTTTATACCTACTATAAGTTAAGAGTTGATCAGTTTTGTAGCTGTAGCCTATGTGCTTTGTACTGTGTGATGCCCTTATTAACAGTTTTTGGGGACCATATATAGAGTTGCTTTCAACAAATTTATAGTTTAGTGGGGAAGACATAAATGTAAACGTTAATATAAAGCAGACTGAAATTTGGGAAAGAAATTAACATTACTTAGGATACCTGTGTGCCTATTGTACTTGATTTGATCTTTATGATCACAGTGTTGTATTATTCTGTTTTACAGTGGAGAATATTGAAGGTCAGGTTAAGTAATTTGCCCAAGGTTATGTGGCTAATAAATAAGTGACAAGATTAGGATTTGAACACAGGCCTATCTGACCCTAAAAACTATACTCTTTTCATTCTTCTGTCTTGCCTTGTTTTAATAATAGAGTTACAAAATGTTGAAGTGTGGAGGATGAAATGATGTACTTTGCTACAGGAATAGGCATTTAAACAGCCTTCAAGACTGATTTAGATTTAAATGGATGAGAAAAGATAGTGGTGGAGATAATTTCATTTGGTAGAGGACAGCAAGAAATACAGAGTGTCATATAAGTACAAGGGATAATGTGGCTAGAGAGAAGGATTTTAGGAAAAAATTTGTTGCAGATGAGGTTGTGGCAGGATTGGACCAAATTGCAGAGTACCTTGAAATTTCTCATAAAATTTCAGCTTTATATTTTTAAGTAGTTTTTGAGTCATTCAGTGACATGATCATACTTTTATGTTGGGAAGATGATTCAGGAGAAATGAGAGATGAAGTTCAAGGTGCATATTAGAAGGCTTTTATAGTAGTTCACGTGAGAGATGATGATCTTAACTAGGGTAAAGTAAGTAGGAATAAATGGGGACAGATAAGAGAACAGAGAAATAAACAGGACCTGGCAGCCTAATTGAATGTATGGGAAAGTAAAGAGATGAGTTCTTGAGCAAGACCTTTTTTTGTCTTTTTCCCCTATTAAAAAAAATGTTACTGATATGTAATTACATACCATATACAGATTCATTGGTTTTTAAGACTTGTGCAGCCATAACCACTATCTAATTTTAGAACATTTCATCATCCAGGAGGAAACCCTGTACCCATTGCAGTCACTCCCCATTTTCCCCACCCGAAATTCTAGTGACCACTAATTTGGTTTGTTTCTGTGGGTTTGCCTGTTCTTCATATTTCATGTAAATGAAATCATGCAATAGGCAGCCTTTTGTGCCTGGCTTCTTTCACTTAGCTTAATGTTTTCACAGTTGTAGCATGTATCAATACTTTATTTCTTTTATTCCTAAATAATATTCCATTGTATGGATATACCACATATCATCCATTCACCAGTGGTAGGCATTTGGCTTTTTTGCAGTTTCTGGCTATTGTAAATAATACTGCTATCAACATTTGTGTATAGGTTTCTGTGTGGACATATGTTTTCCTTTCTTTTGGATATATACCTTGGAGTGGAATTGTTGGTTCATATGATAACTCTGTATTTTATTTTTTGAAGAACTGTCTGACTGTTTTCCAGAGTGACTGTACCATTTTGCATTCCTGTCAGTAGTGTACAAGGGTTTTGACATTTCCATATCCTTTCCAACTTTCTTATCTTTTTTTAATTGTAGTCATCTAGTGGATGTAAAGTGCTATCTCATTGTGGTTTTGATTTGCATTTCCCTGATGACCAATGATGTTGTTATATCCTTGGAGAAATATCTATTCATATAATATACCTATTTTTTAAATTGAGCTGTCATTTTATTAGGAGTCGTTAGAGTTCTTTATATATTCTAGATACAAGTACCTTATTAGACATATAATTTATAAGTATATTATCCCATTCTGTGTATTGTCTTTTCACTTTCTTCAAAATGTCCTTTGAAGCACAAAAGTTCTGCTGGGTGTGTGATTCATACCTGTAATGCCAGTGCTTTGGGAAACTGAGGCAGGAGGATCGCCTGAGGCCAGCAGTTCAAGGCTGCAGTCTCTTGAACTATGATTGAATTGAGCCATCATTGTGTCACTACATTCCAGCCTGGGCGACAGAGCCGAGATCTTGTCTCTAATATAGATAGGAAAAAAAGTTAAGTTTTGAGAAAGTTTTTTTTTTTTGGTTGCTAGTGCTTTGGTGTCATACCTAAGAAACCATTTCCTAATCCAAGGTCACAAAGGTTTACACTATTTTCTTTTGAGAATTCTGTATTTTTAGCTCTTAAATTAAGGTCTTTGATCCATTGAGTTTATTTTTATACATAGTAAGAGGTAGGGGATAGGGATCCAGCTTCATTCTTTTGCATGTGGATATCCAGTTGTTCCAATACCATTTATTTAAAAGACTATTTCCCATTAAAATGTCTGGCAGCTTTGTGGTTTGCTTTAATATACAAACACTTTTCAAAATCACTTTCCAAGGATTCAACATAAAGATTGGACATGCTTATCTTGTGGTTTCATCCTGATATATTGTGTAATGAAGCAACATGAAATTACTGCAGTATACCCCAGTTTGAGAAGGATGGATTACACAAGTAATCTAGAAAGTTTATTCATACTACTGGTGTTTTTTTTTCCATTGTGAAATGTGGCTGGTGGGAGCTAGACAGTGGGTACATTAGCGTCAGAAAAGATAGGCCTGGGCCATTTGTTGTAGCTTTCTTTCTTCTTCTCTCTTTTCCTCCTTCCTATAGTAGGAAATTTATATGGTACAGATAATTGGTTACATAGGTGATGGGCGTCTTGTGACACCAAAGGGGATGGTGAGGCAATCCAGAGGTTAGCAGTAGTAAGAAGCAAGCAGTGATAAATGGAAGGATGCAGGTAGGAGATGAGTCCTAGAGGCCAGGGGCTAGGGTTACCTCGTGGGAACTGGGCTTCTCCAGAAAGATAAAGTCACTGGGGATTCAGTCTTAGGTAGAGAGAAAGAGGGAGAAATACCCTCACCTCCCTTTCTCCTACCTTCCAGTATACCATTTCTGTCTTCACTGGTTATGCTCAGCCAGAAGCCAACAGAGGAGCTGCAGCTTATTTTTTAATGAACAGACTATAAAACTGTTCTTTAGCATAATTTCCTTATCTATAAAAACATCAATCTGGTGAATTGTGTCGTATCCTTGTATTGAGAAATAAATTTCTTGAGTATATTATTTAATTATTTGTGAGTTTTGACTGTCAAAATCTTTTTCATAATCAATTTAAGCAACAATAAAATAAGGAGTACTTTGAGAAATAGATGATTTACCCCTACTGAGGGGAGCATTTGGTACACCTAGAAAGGAACTGCTGTGAAGCAAAGCTGTCTATTATTTTCAGCAACTCAGCAGAAGCAATTAAGATCCCAAATTTAAAGTCAGACTTTCCCTCCAGTGGCCCAGCAGAGGGGGCCGTAGCACATGAATGGTTGAATTTTGTGCTTGTATTCAGGGTTGGTTTAAAAATGGGAATGTGGTAGTCCATTGCTTTTAATTATTATTTAAGTAGTTTTTCTTTTAATATTATCAGAACTAATTAGGAATGATTATCATTTTGTTCAAAGGTGGAAGAGGCAGCAGGGAAGGTGAAAGTTTTTACCCTATGTGAGAAAACATATTCTAGTGCTACCATCCACTCATAAAGTGTTTGGAGTGGTTTTGCTATCATAGTAATGTATTTATTCCATTTTTTCCCAGTCTACTTTTTCTAGTCCCATTTTCATCACCTTCATTACTTTTCTCTTGGATTATTATGATAGTTTTTGTAACTAGTTTCCCTATTATCGATCTTTCTCCCCTCAAATTATGTCACATATGGTTGTAGATTGATTTTTGTAAAGCACAGTTCTAATCACTGTTACTTGTTTTTGAAACTAATTGTATTTAAAATCAAAACTGCTAATCCTGACATTGAAAACCTTGTCTATACTTTGACCTTCAAATGCTTATTAGCATCTTTTCCTAACTGTGTTTCTCCATGCAGAGTGCACCGTAATGGTTGTAGTTTTTCACAGCTCTGCTTTTCTTTACTCTGGAAATCTTCTCCCCATCTCTGTATGTCCAAGTTATAGCCATCCTTCAAAACCCAATACAAAAGCTACTTTTTTGAAGATACTATCTTTGATTTTCCCCACTGGAAATAATCTCCCTTTTCTGACTCTCCTTTTCTTTCTTATAGCACTTAGCTTTTAAACTTTGTATTATAAGTTTTTTTATGTACATGTCTGGTCACTGTACTAGAGTATGGGCTCCATGAGTTAGGATCTAGACTTCTAGACTGGCTTCTAAGAATCTGTAAGATTATTTACTCAGGTGTTTTAGCTGTTTGTATTATAAAGAGCCAGACAGTAAATGTTTTAGGCTTTGCAGATCAGCTACTCAACTTTACTCTCAGCGTGAAAGCAGCCATTAGACAGTATGTAAATGATGAACATGAGTAATATATTTAACCATTTTGTTTACAAAAATAAGTGTGGCCTGTATTTGACCCACAGTCTATAACCTGCTGACCACTAGTCTATATAATTATTCTTAAAAGTACTTATGATAAGAAATATTTCACAAGTGTTATATTTTCTAACTAAAATAGTTAGAAAATAGATGTAGCATGACAGATTAAACATGGAACTTCTTTTAAATGTTTATCTGTGATAAATGCTTGCTCATTTTGCAGAGTATAATGAATTTTTTTCTAATATTGGCAATTGAAATGCTTATTTCTAAACAAAAATAGACTTATGAAATCTAAATTTGCAATGTAATTCATATGCCATTAGGAAGTATGCACACAACCTGAAAATTGTTGTTTTGGATAAAGAGACAAAACTCTGACCTCTCTAAAAGAGATAGTTAAACTAGATAGTTTATGAGTTAAACTAGATAGTTTATGAGTTTAGTTTTAAATATATAGATATATATCTATATATACATATATATACATATATATATAAAATCTAAGCTGTAATATGGTCCTTTTACAGGTTAAGCATTAATTTTTATAATATGTAAAACATTTATAAAAACTATGAGAAAAATATAACCCCAGCAGAAAAATGGGAAAAATAGACAAATATAGAACAAAATAGAAGTATCTAATGAATATTAAAAATTTTCTGTCATACTATATTTAAGAAATGTAAACTTAGGATAGCAAGGAACTGCTATTTTTTACTATCATTAGCCAATATTTGAAAAAAAGATATTAGCAAGATTTTGGTGAAATGGGCACTTTGGATTTTTGTTAGCATAAGGTGCACGTTCCTGGAAAACACTTCCAAGGCTTAGTATCAGTCCTTTAAAAGTTAAGTATTTTTAACCCAATATCAGTCAGTAGTCAAAAATCATGCTAATATTTTCTTTTCTAAAATTCTGTCTTGAGATTGTCAGAAATCTGTATAAAAGATTTGTAGATATTCAGGGGCATTTGCCTGAGGATTCTCTTTCTTTTTTGTGTCAGAGTCTCACTGTGTCATCCAGCCTGGACTGTAGTGGTATACTCATGGCCTCCGCAAACTCAACCTGCTGGGCTCGGGCGATCTTTTCATCTCAGCCTTTCAAGTAGCTGGAACTGTAGGCTTGCACCACTGCGCCTGGCTAATTTTTTGAATTATTGTAGAGAGATGTCTTGCCAAATTGCCCAGGCTGGTCTTGAAGCCCTGGGCTCAGGCAATCCTCTTACATCTGCTTCCCAAAGTGCTGGGATTACAGGCATAAGCCACTGTGCCAGGCCTGAGGGTTCTTTGTGACAGCAAAAACTTAAAACCAATCCAACTCTCTTTCTTTTCTTTTTTTTTTTTTTTGAGTTGGAGTCTCACTCTGTCGTCAAGGCTGGAGTGCTGTGGCATACCTACGGGGACTCCAGCGTCAACCTGCTGGGCTCCTGTGATCCTTCTGCCTCAGCTTCCAAGTAGCTGGAACTACACATGAGCGCCACCATACCCAGCTAATTTTTTCTTTATTGTCGAGACGAGGTCTCGTCAAGTTGACCAGGCTGGTCTCAAACTCGTGGGGTCAGGCAGTCCACTCACCTTGGCCTCCCAAAGTGCTGGGATTACAGGGTGAGCCACGAGCCCAACCCAATCCAACTTTCTACAGTGAAAGCATGACTAAGTAAAGTGTGTGCAACACTACAGCTGTTAAATGCATCAGCAACACTTAATTAAAAAAAATATATGCAAATTTATTACAGGTAAAATAAAAGGAAAAACAGTAAAGAAAGCATTTCAGAATATTAGTGGTAGTTGTTTATGTGATGGACTATGAGTGGTTATTTTGTTTTTTATACTTTTCTGTATTTTCCAAATGTTTAATAAAAATTTGTGGTTAATTTTCAGTAGTGTATTTTATTTCCAAATCATATTAAAATATAAAAGAAAATGACATTTTATCTGATAGCTTAAAAGAGAGAATATGTCGGGCTCGGTGGCTCAGTCCGTAATCCCAGCGCTTTGGGAGGCCGAGGTGAGTGGATTGCCTGAGCCCACGGGTTTGAGACCCTCCCGGGCAACTTGGCGAGACCTTATCTCTACAATAAAATAAAAAAAATTAGCCGGGCGTGGTAGCACATGCCTGTAGTTCCAGCTACTTGGAAGGCTGAGGTGGAAGGATCGCCGAAGCCCAGCAGGTTGAGGCTGCGGTGACTGGGAGCGTGCCGCTGCACTCCAGTCTGGAAGACAGTGAGACTCCGACTCAAAAAAAAAAAAAAAAAAAAAAAAGAATATTGGAACCATTTGAAAGCATGAAATAAGATGAAATAATCAGAATACAATATTGTATATATATAGTTGTACAAAGCTATATGTGCATAGATAAGTAGAAAATAATAAATTAAAAAGTTTTTTGGGGGGTAGTATGAGGTTTTTTCAAAATCATATTATTGTTAAAATTTTGAAGAGTAGAAGGAAATGAGTGCTTTTAAAGAATGATAGCTGTAATTGTATATTCCCAAAGTAAGAAGCATTAGCAAGTTACTAGATTACATAGTGCGCTTCCATATTTTTCACTGTTCTTAATCTTTTCCACTTCAATCGTTTAAAAATTTTTTTGAAAAGTAGCCTTCATAGGTTTGATTTTCCTAATGAAAAACGAACCTTATTTTAACTGGAAGCCTGTTTGACTTGCTAATGGTAAGAAAAAGTTTACATTTTAATCTATCGGAACATTATAGTACAGCTGAATGAATAAAATGGTTTTAATTTTTTCATCGTTATAATCAGGTAGTTTCCTATTTCTCTGGGTATAGTCTGGTATAATTCAAATAAAATGATAGTTTTACATAGATATAACAAAGCGTATTATTTGTGACAATATCAGGGAATTTAGGTTTTTTAAAGTGATGGCTAAGAATTTTTGAATTTTTCTCGTATGCTCTTAAGCTGAATTCCTAGTAAATTCATCATACTGAATAGCAGTAAAAGCAGTGAGGTATTTAAAGTAATTGTGTAGTTTTGCTAAAAATTTATCACTTAATCTGCAGTCCAGGAGTGAAAAAGCAAGAAGAGAAGAAAGGATGGCACTAAATGAAAGAATTCTGTTAGACGTGGGAGAAACAGCAAGAGAATTCTGTTCTCCTTATTTTATCTTCCAGTAGGATAAGAGAATTACAGAAGTAGCTGAGAGAACCTAGATTATGAAGATGGGATGAGGCGGGAATTCTTAATCTTTCCTAGAAAGGTCATGGTAGGTTTTTTTTTTTGAGTGAGCGTCTCACTGTGTTGCCCAGGCTGGAGTGCAGTGGCATGCTCATAGCCACTGCAGCCTTGACCTACTGTGCTCAGGCGATCCTTCCACCTCAACCTTCCAAGTAGCTGGAACTACAGGTGCACTCTACTACATCCAGCTAATTTTTTGATTTACTGTAGAGACGAGGTCTCGCCAAGTTGCCCAGGCTGGTCTTGAACCCCTGAGCTCAGGCAATTCTCTTGCCTCGGCCTCCCAACATGCTGGGATTACAGGCTTGAGCTACTGTGCCCAGCCCATGATGGTATTAATCATGGGTTTTTAGATTTGTAAAGTTGCTTTGTGAATCTTGTTTATATCTGTGTGCTTTTGGCCAAATCTATTTATGTTGGCACGTGGGCAAATTTTTAAAAGTTTTTTTTGTTGTTGTTGTGAAATTTAGTGCACAAACATTATTAAATTTTTCAACACTAGAATCGGTTTGATTTTTTTTTTTTTTTTTTTTTTTTGAGTTGAAGTCTCATTCTGTCACCCAGGCTGGAGATCAGTGGCATGCTCCCGGGCACCACAGCCTCGGCCTCCTGGGCTCGGGTGATCCTTCTGCCTCAGCCTTTCAAGCAGCTGGAACTACAGGCATGTGCCACCATACCTGGCTAATTTTTTGATTTATTGTAGGGATGAGATCTCACCAAGTTGCCCAGGCTGGTCTCGAATCCATGGGGTCAGGCAGTCCTCTCGCCTCCGCCTCCAAAGTGCTGTGATTACAGGCATTAGCTACTGTTCCCAGCTGTTCTCTAAATCTCTTTATTTTCAACTTTTCTGAATCTATTCACTCTTTCATTTATTTTCATTCACTTATTTATTAGTTTTTCTATGTCTCTTGGATATAGCTGCATTTTGTCTTTTAAATAGGCAGTTATGATATATTTAGACTTATTTCTGTCATCTTGTTTTATATTTTCTGTTCACCATGCTTTCTTATTTATTTTTTTCTTATTTTCCCTTTTATATTTGTTATATTAGGTAATAGTTATTGTTCCATTTTATTCCCTCCATGGGAGTTTCACATTCTATTATTATAATCTTTACCCTTATATTTTAGTATAGTAATTAAATTTAAATTTGTATGTGTAGCCAGGCTCGGTGGCTCAGCCTGTAATCCCGCGCCTTTGGGAGGCTGAGGTGAGTGGATTGCCTGAGCCCGCGGGTTCGAGACCCGCCTGGGCAGCGAGACCTCATCTCTACAATAAATCAAATAATCAGCCAGGCGTGGTAACAGGCGCGCCTGTAATTCCGGCTACTTGGAAGGATGAGGCTAAGGATCACTGGAGCCCAGCAGGTCGAGGCTGCGGTGGCCGGGAGTGGCCACTGCACTCCAGTCTGGGTGACAGAGTGAGACTCCAACTCAAAAAAAAAAAAAAATTTGTATGTGTGTGTGTGTTGGGGTCTCACTCTTTTGCCCAGTCTAGCATGCAGTGGCACAGTCATGGCTCACTGCAGCCTCAACCTTCTGGACTCAGGCAGTCCTTCCACCTCTGCCTCCTGAGTAGTTGGGTCTACAGGCATACACCACACCATGCCTGGCTAATTTTTTGATTTTTTGTAGAGACGGGTTCTCATTATGCCCAGTCTGGTCTCAAAGTCCTGGGCTCAAGCAGTCTTCTCTCCTTGGCCTCCCAAAGTGCTGGGATTACAGGCATGAACTACCGTGCCTGGCCCTTTAGGATATTTATATTCTCTTTTTGAGAAACCAAGAATCTTAAAATGTTTTTAGTTTCCTCCCCTCTCTTTTTTCCTCTTTCTGCGCCATCTCTTATGTTGATTGCATCTTGAGATTTTAGTTACTTATATTATTTTTGTAAACAGTTGATATTTATTTAAATTTATCAGTGCGTTTTATGGGTTTGTTATTGCTTTCTACCTTCTACTTACATTTGTGTTTTCTTAAGTATTTCTTTTAGAGATGATTTGTGAGTGGTAATCTGAATCCTTGCACATCTTTAGACATCTTTATTTTACCTTTGTACTTGAAAGACAGTTGGCTACATATAAAATTCCAACTTTCAAGATGTTTTCCTCTAGAACTTTAAAATAATACAGTATTTTGCTTTTTCTCTTATATCTACTATTGTCTTATGGATGTGGTATCTATCTGATTGTTCTTTGTAAATAAGTTACACTCCCAGCCCCCTTCACCAGGTGTTGTTAGGAAGTTTCTCTTGATCCTTGGTGTTCTGAAATTGCACCAGTATATATCTAAGCTTAGTACTTGGTGAACTCTTTCATTTTGAGGACCTGTAGCTTCCTTCATTTCAGAGCTATTTTCTTTTACTGCTTTGAAGAGTCTCTTCCCTCTAGTCTACTATTAAATGTATAATATATGTATGTATTTTTTTATCATAATTTGAGTTGCTCTTTTATTCCCTCCATTTTATTCTGTCCTTCTGGAACTTCCATTAGATTTTAGAATATCTGACTATTTCTTCATGTCTCTCAACATTTCTTTTACACTTGGCAAATTTTTTTCTTTTTTAAATGCATTCTAGGAGATTCTTTGACTTCATCTTTTATTTACTAATTTTAATTCTGTTTACTTTAATCACTATAATCTTTTTTTAAAGCTCTGGTTGATTTGTTTTAATAGATACAAAATTCTGTCATTTAAGTATTATCTCAAAGTATCTCTTCTGATTATTGAGTTTTATATTTTTTATATTTTGTTGGTGTTAGGCAGATGGTTGGGGATTTTTGGGTTGTTCATTTTTTATCTGAAATTTAGGTTGTTTTTGGTGCCTGCTTGTGGAGGAGGAGCTAAAAAGTTTTAGTTGTTCTTGAGTGTCCCTAAACCAATCATCCAAGGCATTTTTCTAACTCATGTTCCTGTATTCACTGTTTCCAAATAAGAGCAGAAATGAAATCTCTGTTGTCTTTCTCAAAGAAGATACTATGTAGTGAACAACCTGCATTGCTGCTTCTAATGTGTAACCCCCAATTAATCTATTTTCTGTTTCCTGTTCTTTGTATCCCTTACTTCAGAACATGAAGCAACCTTAGAACCATTCCCACCTTTTATAGAACACTGTCTCTGTGAGTAGTTTGAATTTTTTTTGGGGGGGGGCCTTCTGTCTTCCTCAAGTTTCTAGTCCACTGAGGGTATCTTTGTTTTCTAGCATGATTATTGAGTTCTTTTTTTTTTTTTTTGAGTTGGAGTCTCACTCTGTCGCCCAGACTGGAGTGCAGTGGCCGCTCCCGACCACCGCAGCCTCGACCTGCTGGGCTCCGGCGATCCTTCCGCCTCAGCCTTCCAAGTAGCCAGAATCACAGGCATGCACTACCACGCCCGGCTGATTTTTTGATTTATTGTAGAGATGAGGTCTCGCTGCCCAGGCGGGTCTCGAACCCGCGGGTTCAGGCAATCCACTCACCTCAGCCTCCTAAAGGCGCGGGATTACAGGCTGAGCCACAGAGCCTGGCTGATTATTGAGTTCTTGTCTGTTACCATAAGGGTTTAGATTAGGAAAAGGAGGCTGCAACCTGTGTTAATTCACCAGTTTGAACCTAAGCTTTGTGTTGCTTACCTGTCTAAGATGTTGGGCAATTTGTTTAAGCTTTATTAGTCTCAGTTGCAGTTGAGTTGGAGTCTCCCTCTGTTGCCCAGGCTGGAATGCAGTGGCACCCTCACAGCCGCCCCAGCATCAACCTGCTGGGCTCCGGCGATCCTTCTGCCTCAGCCTTCCAAGTAGCTAGAACTACAGGCGCATGTTACCGCGCCTGGCTATTTTATATTTTATTTTAGAGACGAGATCTCACCAAGTTGCCCAGGCTGATCTTGAACTTGTGGGCTCAGACAATTCATTCGCCTTGGCCTTCCAAAGTGCTGGGATTAAAGGCTGTGCCACAGAGCCACTGAGCCCAGCCTTTTGTGACTTTTTAATAAAATCTTGATCTCCAGTTTGGGTTGTGGTCATTAGGTATGAACCATTATATTAGAAAAATTCCATAAATAAGACAGTGGTTCATAATTGTAATTTTTGAGTTTTATTTTTATTCAGATTGTATATAATCTTATTGTATATAAATTTCATTTATATATCTATTTGGGTTTTTTTAAAATTATAAAGATGTGGGGTACAATTCAGGGTTAGATATACAAACATTGATTATGCAGGTACCCTAGTTGATGAGGTATGCCCCTCCCTCCCCTAGCAGTTTCCCTCAACTGCCAATCCTACCCCCTCTCCCCTGACAGTTTCCCATTACTGCCAAACACTTTCTTATAGTATTATAATTGTTCAAGGTCCGCTTATGAGTGAGAACATATGGTACTCTGTTCTTTGTTTCTGTGATAGATCACTGAGTATGGTCGACTCCAAATCCATCCAAGTTGCTGCAAAGTCCATATATTTGTCCTTCTTTATGGCTGCATAATATTCCATTGTGTATATGTACCACATTTTCTTTATCCAGTACAGCTTTAATGGGCAACATGGTTGGTTCCATGTTTTTGCTATTGTGAATAGAGCTGCAACAAATATACGTGTGCAGGTGTCTTTTTTGTAGAATTATTTGAGTTCCTCCATATTCCCAACAGGGGAATTACTGGGTCATATGGAAGGTCAATTTCTAGTTCTTTCAGAAATCACCACACTGTCTTCTCAAGAGGTTGCCCTAGTTTGCATTCCCACCAGCAGTGTAGAAGTGTTCCTTTTTCTCCACATCCTCGCCAGCATCTATTGTTTGTTTTATTAATGGTGGCCATTCTTACTGGGGTTAGGTGGTATCTCAATGTGGTTTTGATTTGCATTTCTCTGATGATGAGCGAGGCTGAGCACTTTTTCATGTATCTGTTGGCTGCCCGTATACACATTTGTATACTTATTGTATATAACATATGCATTCATTTATATAATCATATATAGTTTTATTCAGTTTGCATGCAGTCTCATTATATATCATTTTACTCATCCTGTTTAATGATAGTTTCTAATTTAGAAGATAATAAAAAGCTTTACTTCCAAATTTGCTAAATTAAATTACAAAATTAGCTTTCTTTTTTTTCCAAAACCATACATATCTTCTTCCGTATATTAACAGACTTTTATAATTGCTATTCTAACTTTACCATAAAAATCGTTATTAAAAAGTTTTTTCTTTATTTTCATGTTGTATTTCAGTGTGTGTTGTCAGACAAAAAGCAATAATCCCTCATCTTACTTTGGGATTTATCAAAAGCTGAAAATAAAAGATCAGATCACTTTCTGAAACAAAATTACTTTATTAGTTTAGTAATAATTTGAGGTTACTTTAAAGATAAGAAGCAGCATTTGGGAGAAGATTCATTTCCTGCCTTTGGGCTTTATCTGCAAGAACTACATCTTCAGTGTCAAGAGATTGTGTATTTATAACTGAACTCTAATAAAGTCTGTACTGGGGACGCTACACACCTCACTTGGTCATTGTGATTATATATGAGGTGCCAAACTATTACTTGTCTCTTGAAAAAAATACATTAGTAAGTGCATTTCATTAAAATTTTGTCTGTGTAAGAAGGATTACAAGACCTTTGACTGTTCATTGTAAGTGTGCTAGTTGTTACCAGCATGGTTAATGATGTTCCTTTGGAAAAGAAGTTTGTATTTCTAACTGGAAGAAACTAATGGAGTTTTTCTTTTATTTAAAAGTGAATTAAGCCGGGCTCGGTGGCTCAGGCTGTAATCTCGCGCTTTGGGAGGCTGAGATGAGTGGATTGCCTGACCCACCTGGGGTTCGAGACCCACCTGGGCAAGTTGGCAAGACCTCATTTATACAATAAATCAAAAATTAGCCCGGCATGGTAGCATGTGCCTGGAGTTCCAGCTACTTGGAAGGCTGAGGCGGAAGGATCGCTGGAGCCCAGCAGGTCGAGGTTGCGGTGGCCAGGAGCGCCACTACACTCCAGTCTGGGTGACAGAGTGAGACTCCAACTCAAAAAAAAAAAGTGAATTAAACAATAATTATAAGAAGTATCAGCCAGGCTTGGTGGCTCAGCCTGTAATCCCTCGCCTTTGGGAGGCTGAGGTGAGTGGATTGCCTGAGCCCACGGGTTCGAGACCCACCTGGGCGGTGAGACCTCATATCTGCAATAAACAAAAAAAATCAGCCGGGCATGGTAGAGCATGCCTGTAATTCCGGCTACTCAGAAGGCTGAGGTGGAAGGATCGCCGGAGACCAGCAGGTCGAGGCTGTGGTGGCCTGGAGTGGCCACTGCACTCCAGTCTGGGCGACAGAGACTCCAACTCAAAAAAAAAAAGTGTCATTAATTCTATTACATGTGTCCTCAGTAAAGCTTATTAAGTATTTGTTTTTCTTATGAACACAGCAACTTGGATGGCTTTAGAATCTATAATACTCAGTTATCTATCACAGGAACAAAAGAACTGAGTACCACATATTCTTACTCATAAGTAGACCTTGAAAAATATTGTAATACTACAAGAAAGGAATTGGTAGTAGTGGGATACTGCTGGGGTGAGGGAGGGTATACTTCATCAATAAGGGTACCTGATCTCAAACCAAGTGAAGTGGGGACCAAATTGAAGACCCAAACTTTACCTGTACAGTGACCATTTGTATATCTAATCCTGAACTTTACTTCACATCTTTAAAATTAAAAATATTCCAAAAAAATTGTTTTTGCTACCACTATTTTTTCTGATGTAGCAAAAAATTGAGAATCAGTATCTTATACTCTATATGAGTGTTCGAGAACTCTACTCTTACATATGAGCAATCCAAGATTTGCTTTCCCCTTTATGCTTCTCCCAGTTTTTGCTCTGTGGTGTTTTTTGTTTTTTGGTTCTTTTTGGGAATCAGTGTCTCACTCTTACACAGGATGGTGTGCAGTGACACAAACTCGGACTACTGGCATATGCTACTACGCATGTCTTATGGTTTGATCTTTTGTAGAGATACTGTCTCACTATGTTGCCTAGGCTGGCCTCAAACTCCTGGGCTCAAGTAGTCCTCTCGTCTCCGCCTCCCACAGTGTTATAGACATGAGCCACTGCATTGAACCTTACGGGGTTTGTTTTTTTTTTTAATCCCAGGTAAATTAACGCAAGAAACAGGTAAGATTATTTTAGAACTGCGTCCTTCATGACATACATACACGCATATATGTTTTTAAAGTTTTATTTTCAGTATGTATGTTTTTTGTGCACATACATATGTATTTTGTATCTTTTTTTAGTCAATACCACATTGCAGTATGTACACCTAGTCAATTCGTTGTTTGTTTGTTTTTTTTGAGTTGAAGTCTCATTCTGTCGCCCAGGCTGGAGTGCAGTGGCATGCTCATGGCCACCGCAGCCTCAACCTGCTGGGCTCAGGTGATCCTTCCGCCTCAACCTTCCAAGTAGCTGGAACTATAGGCACGTGCCACTCTGCCTGGCTCAGGCAGTCCTCTCACCTCAGCCTCCCAAAGTGCTGGGATTATAGGCGTGAGACATCGTGCCCGGCCAGTCGATTCTTTTTAACTATAGCATATATGCCCACTTTATGGTAAACTCTTAAGTTACTGTCATTTTCCCTGCTACCACGTGATGCTTTAAAAAAAATCTCAGCTGGGCTCGGTGGCTCAGCCTGTAATCCCGCACCTTTGGGAGGCTGAGGTGAGTGAATTGCCTGAGCCTGCGGGTTCGAGACCTGCCTCGGCAGCAAGACCTCATCTCTACAATAAATCAAAAAATCAGCCGGGCGTGGTAGCGCATGCCTGTAATTCCGGCTACTTGGAAGGCTGAGGTGGAAGGATCGCCGGAGCCCAGCTGGTCGAGGCTGCGGTGACCGGGAGCGGCCACTGTACTCCAGTCTGGGCGACAGAGTGAGACTCCAACTCAAAAAAAACAAAATTAAAAAAAAATCAGCTGGGCGTGGTAGCACATGCCTGTATTTCCGGCTACTCGGAAGGCTGAGGCGGAAGGACTGCCAGAGCCCAACAGGTTGAGGCTGCGGTGGCCGGGAGTGGCCACTGCACTCCAGTCTGGGCGACAAAGTGAGACTCTAACTCAAAAAAAACCAAAACAAAACAAATAAATAAATAAATAAATAAATCTCATATATGTCTCAATAGAAACCTGTCCAAGAGTTTCTTTTATATCAAAGGGATTTCTGGATCATGGGGTATGTATATACATTATTGTACTAAGTGGTGGTAAGTTGACTTTCTGAAATGGCTGTACCACTTCCATTTCCGTTGGTGGTCACTGTTTTCTCAACGTTTTATAATCTTCCATTATTAGTTGTTTTAATTTGTACTTCATTGGTTATTAATGAAATTTATTATTTTTCATATATTTTAAAGATATTTCTTCTTACTCTTTTGTCAATTCTTCATAACCACTGCCTTTTTTATAGTGTTCTGTCTCTTTTGATTTATAAGAGTTCTTTACATAATTTAGATTCTAATCCCTTGCTGGTTTTAGAATTGACCATAATGTAGTATTCCTTTCAGAGTAAATTCTCTTTTAAATGTAGTCAGATTAATTTTTTAATTGTGTTTTTCATGAGAAAGGCTAGGGAGGGCAGGGAAAACAGTTTAGGATTGGTTAGTTTAAATGTGATAGTGACTAGGGGTGGTCTCTAATTGTTTGGTGCCTGTCCCTAGACAATTATGACAGAGATGTATTCCTCCTGGAGTGTAAGAGCCAGAAAGAGGAGGTGGTTCAGAGTAGGGGCTCTGCATTGGTTGGTTTGCATACAACAGGCATTCTCCTGGGAGACCCCTTTGCTTTCTCTAACATTTGACAAGGAGGAGGCAGTCTCTCCCTAGTCAGTGAAGCCACAAAGACCAGAGCATCAGGTATACAGAAAATATAATATAGTTATCTATTCTTATTCCTATCCAGTTTGAAACAAAAATATTAGCCTCATGAAATAAGCTAGATGTTTTTCCCTTTGTTTATTGTTATCTATAACAATGTATAGAAAATAAGGATTATTTGCTCTTTGAAAATATAGTAGGATTCAGCTCACAAAACTCTCCAGGTTTGGGGCTTTTTGGGAGAGGATATCTGTCGTTATTGGTCTGTTCATTTTAAGAATTTGCATCTATTCTGCTTAGGTTATCAGATTTATTAACAAAATTTTTCATTATAGTATTTTTGAACTCTTGCATCTGTCATTACTTGTATCTTCTTACTTTTCTTGGTTAATCTTGCAAAAAGTTTGTCTATCTTGCCAATCTTTTCAAAGAACCACTTTCTATTTTGCTTATTCTGCATTTTGTTGATTTGTTCTCTGGATTCTGCTCACATCTTTATATTCTTTCCTTGGGTTATTCTATAGATCTTTTGCCAACTTCTTGAGTTGAACTTTAATCTTATTTTCTTATAAACGCATGTAAGTGTATTTAAAAATTTGGGGGTACTGCTTTAGTTGTATCTCACAAGTTTTATCATGTAGTGTTTTCATTCCTTTTATAAGGATTTTGTAATTACCTTTATGACTTGTTTTTTAACTTGAGGATATAGGAGTATGGCTTTTAGTTTTGACATGGGTTTTTAAAAAATATATGTTTATTGCTCTTTTTGTTACAGATTCCTAGTATTATTGTTTTATGGCCAAAGAACATAAGATTCTCTCATGTTTATTTTTTTCTTGATCTGTTAGTTTCAGAGAGGAATAAATTAAAATTGCCATCTAAAATTATTGATGTTTCTGTATTTCTGAAAATGCACATACCAAAAATTCAGTGGTTTTTAGTATATTGAGTTGTAGAACCATTATCACTATCTAATTTGAAAATATTTTCATCAAAAAGAAACCTGACCCATTAACAGTCACTCTGATTCTCCCCTCCAGCTAGCCCCTGGTAACCACTAATTGACTTTCTGTATCTACAGATTTGCCTATTCTGGACATTTCAAATAAATGGAATCATATAACATGTGACTTTTGTGGTCACAAAACATGGCTTCTTTTACATATCATGTTGTTTTCAGGCTTCATCCATGTTGTAGCATTTATCAGCACTTAATTCCCTTTTGTGGCTGAATAATATTCCATTGTGTGGATATACATGCCATACTTTGTTGTTTCCACTTTTTGGCTAATATGAATAATGCTGCTATGAACATTGGTGTACAAGTTTTTGTGTGGATGTGTGTTTTACTTCTCTTGAGTGAAGTTGCTAGGTCATATGGTAACTGTGTTTAACCCTTTGAGGAATTGCCAGATTGTTTTCTAAAGTGGCAGCACTGTTTTACAGTTTCACCAGCATTGTATGAGGACTCCAGTTTTCCCACATTCTCATTAGCATTCATAACTTTTTATTTTAGCTGTCCTATTGGGTATGCAGTAGTATGTCGTGGTTTTGATTTGCATTTTGCTGGTGGCTATTGATGTTGAACATCTCTTCATGTGCTCTTGACCATTTGTCTGTCTGCTTTGAAGAAATACCAGTTCAAATCCTTTGTCCGTTTTAAAATTAGTTTGTCTTTTTGTTGAATTGTAAGAATTCTTTTTTCTGACTACAGCTTTCATAACAGGTATACGATTGCAAATACAGTTGGCCCTTGAACAACCTGGGAATTAGGGGACCCAGCCTCCTGCAAAGTCAAAAACTTTTGACTCCCCCAAAACATAACTACTGATAGCCTACTGTTGACTGAAAACCTTAGGATGACATAAACAGTTGATTAACACATTTTTTGTTTATATGTATTATATGCTGTATTCTTTAAGCTAGAGATGTGAAAATGTTATTGAGGAAATTATAAGGAAGAGAAAATATATTTCCTATTAAGTGAAAGTAGATCACATCATATAGGTCTTCATCCTTGTCATCTTTTTCACATTGAGTAGGCTGAGGGGGGAGGAGAAAGGAGAGACTAGTCTTGCTGTCTCAGGATGGCAAAGATAAAAGAGCTGAAGGAGGTGGAAGGGAAGACAGGAGAGGCAAGCACTCTTTGTGTAACTTTTGTTGAAAAAAAAAACGCGTGTAAGTGCAGTTTAAACCTGTGTTGTTCAAGGGCCAACTGTATTTTCCCTCATTCAGTGAGTTTTTTTTCACTTTCTTAATGATGACCTTTGAAACAATTTTTAATTTTGATGAAATGTATCTGTTTTTTTCTTTTATCATTTGGGCTTCTGGTTTTAGCTATACAGATTTTATCATTTTTCTAAATTAAGGTCACAGAATTGACTTGTATTTTTTTCTGTGAGCTTTATACTTTTAAGTCTTACATTTAGGTTTGATCCATTTTTCATTATTTTTTATATATGGTAAGGTACTGGCCTAACTTCATTTTTTTGCATATGAATATCTAGTTGTTCCAGCACCATTTGAAATAGACTGTTCTTTCCCCATTAAATTATCTTAGTGTTGCTTAATTTATTTGAAAGCTATATTACTAAAGTATAAATGTTTATGATTTCTGTTTCTTCTTTTTGTGTGTGTGTGTTGGAGTCTCACTCTGTCGCTCAGGCTGGAGTATAGTGGCACACTCACGTCCATCCCAGTGTTCACCTGCTGGGCACCTGTGGTCTTTCTGCCTCAGCCTTCCAAGTAGCCGGAACTACAGGCATGCGCTACCACGCCTGCCTAATTTTTTTTTATCTACTGTAGAGATGAGGTCTAGCTAAGTTACCCAGGCTGGTCTCGAACCCATGGGCTCAGGCAATTCACTTGCCTTAGCTTCTCAAAGGGCTGGGGTTACAGGCTGAGCCACTGAGCCGGGCCTCTATTTCTTCTTGATCTTTCTTCATTATCTAGCACCTACTTGGTCCTTTTTGTTTTGTCTGTAATTCTGTGTTTTTTTTTTTTAATTTTATAGTTAATATCTAACTGTTGACTCACATTTGCCCTTCATATTTTTTCCCGCCCATTTCTTTCCACCATTTCTAATCCTTTTGTATTTAGGCTGTGTCCTATTTTTGGATCTTTTAAAAATTCAATCCCAGGGTTTGTCTTTTTTTTTTTCCTTCAATTTAATAGATTGCATTTTCTTCTCAGTTTGAAATTAATATATTTTATTGTTTTAGTTCAATTTTTGGTATTTATTTATTTTTTGAGATGGATCTCTGTTGCCCAGACTAGGGTGCAGTGGCACACTCACAGCCATCTCAGTGTCGACCTGCTGGGCTCCAGCAATCCTGTTGCCTCAGCCTTCTAAGTAGCCGGAACTACAGGTACACGCTATCACACCTGGCTAATTTTTTATTTATTGTAGAGACAGGTCTCGCCAAATTGCCCAGCCTAGTCTTGAACCCGCGGGCTCAGTCAATCCACTCACCTTGGCCTCCCAAAGTGCTGGGATTATGGGCTGAGCCACTGAACCCAGCCCAATTTTTGGTTATTACCCCAAACAAATACAGGCTTACATTTATGTTTGGTTTGTAAGTATCTTTGTATCACTTCCTGCCTTCAACATAAGTATCATGGCACACTTACTACCTTCTGGTTGTCTTCTCTTCCTTTGTTCCCCTCTCCTTGCCACTGTGCTATGTCTTGAGGTATTGGCAAACTATGGCTCAGGTGCTGGCAGCCTGTTTTTAAATAAAGTTTTGTTTGAACATGGCCTTGCCATTTGTTAATTTATTGTGTGTAGCTGCTTTTGTGCTTCAGTGACAGAGTCAAGTAGTTGCAACAGAGGCCACGTGGCCCACAAGGCTAAAACATTTACCCTTTGACCCTTAAAGAGAACATTTGCTGACCCCTGCTCTAGTTCTGTGTTTAATATGATAGCCAATAGTCATAGAGACTATGTAAGTTTAAACTTAAATACAATTTAAAAGTTAGTTCTTTAGTCACACTAGCCACATTTCATGTGCTCAGTAGCTTCTTGTGACTAGTGGCTAACATTGGACGACACAGGTCTAGAAAGAACATTTAAATCATTTCATAAAGTTCTGTTGTTCATCCTTGCTCTAGATTTTTGCTTCTGGATTGTTATGGTTTTATTTTTGTTCTTTTTAAAGATAATATTAAGTTTTACTAGTGTATATTTACCTTCATGTATCTCATAACATTATTCTTGTTGGGAGTACAGGTTGAGTATCTTATCTGAAATGCTTGGAATCAGCAGTATTTCGGATTTCAGAATTTTTTTGGATTTTGGATTTTTTTTTTTTAAAGATTTTGGAATGTTTGCATTATACTTACCAGCTAAGCATCTCTAATCTGAAAATCTGAAATCCAAAATGCTCCAGTGATCTGCTTTGAGCATCTCGTCAATGCTTAAAACGTTTTGGACTTTGGAACATTTGGGTTTTTGGATTAGGGATATTCAGCTTGTACTTTATTTTCTTTTTTTTTTTTTTTT
>NW_007248096.1:0-86562 GCF_000164805.1 Carlito syrichta | reverse complement strand
GTTGGAGTCTCACTCTGTCGCCCAGACTGGAGTGCAGTGGCCGCTTCCGGCCACCGCAGCCTCGACCTGCTGGGCTCCGGCGATCCTTCCGCCTCAGCCTTCCAAGTAGTTGGAATTACAGGCATGCACTACCACACCCAGCTGATTTTTTGATTTATTGTAGAGATGAAGTCTCGCTGCCCAGGCGGGTCTCGAACCCACGGGCTCAGGCAATCCACTCACCTCAGCCTCCCAAAGGCGCGGGATTACAGGCTGAGCCACTGAGCCCGGCTTTGTACTTTATTTTCAAAGAGGGCCTTTATGTGGCAAATATGAAATTTTATTGCTTTTGACGATAGTTGTCTGGATATAAACTTTTTGCTTCAAAGGGTTTTCCATCAACACTTTAAAATTATCCCATCTGATGATTTAATTCTTAAATTCAGTGTTGCTGATGAAGTGTCTGATTTCTGGTATTGTTCTTTTATAGGTAATCTATTTTTCCTTGTTGGAAACTTTTATTAGAGTTTTGTTTTCGTGTTTGATTTTCTTAAATTTCATTATAATGTATCCAGTTATGTGTGTGTGTTATGTGTCCTCTATCCTCTTTTGCATTTAAAATCTGTTTATTCTGATTTTTTTCCTCTAATTCTAGAATTATCAATCATTCAAATATTTCTTCTGTTTAGTTTGTATGTTTTCTTCTGGGTCTTCTGTTATATGAATCTCCTCCATAGTTCTGTACTTTTTTTTTTCTAAGAGACAAGTTCTCACTATATTGTTCAGGCTGAACTGCAGTGGTTGTTCACAGGCACAGTCATAGTATACTACAACCTTGAGTTCCTGAACTCAAGTGATCTCTTGCCTCAACTTCCTAGACATGTGCCACTATGTCTGACCTTTTACTTTTTAGCCCCTTTACCTCTTCCTTGAGTGTTATAGGAGTTTCTTAGCTTAATTTTCCAACTCCCTAAAACATTTTTGAGCTATATTTAAAGACTGCTTCTTTCTGCTTCATGTTACCAGTATTCTCTCGTCTCCGAGAAAATGTATTATGGTCATTTAAAACTTATATTCTGTCATTACTTCTGTTTTATCTGGCGTATGTTGTTCAATTTTTATCCCTTTTTAAACCTTTCAAAAAATGGTTTAAAATGTTTCTTATGCTTCTTTAGTGCTTGATAATTTTTCCTCAAGAGCACATCTTCCATTGGGGTTATCAGCCACTTTAATTTAGCTAGTAAAGTATCTGAGATAAGTGGTAAGGTGTGCCCTGTGCTCTTCAACTCTGAATTGCTACTCTCTTCCCCTCTATCCTCACAAGCTGGCTTCTGCCTCCTCAGGGATATTTCACTTTTTATGTTTATTTCTCAGACCCAACCTTCCTGACTTGTAAAACCTCTTCAGAGAGGGGCAACCTCGTATCAGATTGGAAGCTGAGTAGGACTAATTTTGAAAATTAATGTGTTCGCCCTTTGAATGCCTAAGATTTTTTTGGAGGGGAGGCCACAAAAATATGAATTATTTAACTTAAACTTTTATTAATTATTTTGTATTTTAGAGATCACATGTTATCTTATTTTTGGGAGGGGAACCCAAGAGAGGTCTTGGCAAATAAACTGGTCTAGAAATATTATGATAGTTCGGGAAATTGAGAGTTTGCATTTCAGTAAATATAATTTTAACTTTTTAAATCGATGTATAATATTTGTGGGTACATGTGACATATTGTTACGTGCATAGAATGTACGTAGTATTCTGGTGAGGTATCTGATGTTGTTCTATCTTATTCTTTTATAGGTGATCTATATCAAGTTCAGGTGTTTAGGATATCCACCACCGCAAGCATTTATTATTTCTCTGTGTTGAAAGCATTTTGAGTCCTCACTTCTAGCTATTTTGAAATGTGCAGTACATTGTTAACTGTAGTCATCCTGTTCTACTGTCAAACTTTAGAACTTATTTCTTCTAACTAGTGTATATTTAAACCCTTTAGCCAGCCTTCCTTATCCTCCCACCCCCCATCATTATTAGCTTCTGGTAACTATCATTCTATTCTCTCCCTCCATGAGATCAACCTTTTTAGCAACTACATATGGGTGAGCACATGAGATCTTTGTCTTCCTGTGTCTGGCTTATTTCACTTAACAAAACAACCTCCAGTTCCATCCATGATTTCATTCTTTTTTATGGCCAAGTAGTATTCCATTGTGTAAATATGTCATATTTTCTTTGTCCATTCATCCACTGATGGACACACTTAGGTTAATTCCTTATCTTGGTTATATAGGTGCGTTGTACTGCAGTAAACAAGGGCGTGTGTTTATCCCTTTCATGTATTGATTTTCTTTCCTTTGGATAAATACCCTGTAGTGGGATTACTGTATCATATGGTAGTTCTATTTTTAGTTTTTTGAGACGTCTCCATATTGTTTTCCATAATGGCTATCCTAATTTACATCAAGAGTGTATTGAAGTTATTTTTAACTCCATATTCTAGCCAACATCAGTTATTTTTTTGTCTTTTTGATAATAGTAGTTCTCACTGGGATAAGATGATGTCTCATTGTGGTTTTGATTTGCATTTCCCTGGTGATTAGTTATGTTGAGCATTTTTTTCATATATCTATTGGCCATTTGATATATTTTCTTTTGAGAAATGTCCATTCATGTCCTTTGTTCACTTTTTTTTTTTTTTTGAGTTGAAGTCTCACTCTGTTGCCCAGACTGGAGTGCAGTGGCCGCTCCCGGCCACCGCAGCCTCGACCTGCTGGGCTCCGGTGATCCTTCCGCCTCAGCCTTCCAACTAGGTGAAATTACAGGCATGTGCTACCATGCCCGGCTGATTTCCTTTGTTCACTTTTTAATGGGATTGTTTGGTTTTTATAGTGTTGAGTTGTTTGAGTTACTTCTATGTTCTGGATATTAGTCCTTTGTCAGATGAATATTTTGTAGATGTTTTCTCCCATTCTACAAGTTGTCACTTCATTCCGCTGATTGCTTCCTTTGCTGTGTCAGAAGTGTTTTAGTTTATTATATTTCTAATTGTCTATATTTTTTCTTTTTTTGTTTTAAAGAGATGAGGTCTCTGTATATTGTCCAGGCAGATCTTGAATTCCTGGGGTCAAGCAGTCCTCTTGCCTAGGTCTCCCAGAGTGCTGGGATTACAGATGCGAGCCACTGCGCCCAGCCAGTTACTTTTGTTTTTGTTGCTGGTGCTTTTGGGGTCTTAGCAATAAAATCTTTGCCTAGATAATGTCCTGAAGTGTTTTCCCTTTATTTTCTTCTGGAGGTTTTATAGTTTTGGGTCTTATGTTTAAGTCTTTAACCAATTTTGAGTTAATTTTGGTAGATGGTGAGAGATGGGGTTCAGTTTTATAATTCTTTATATGAATATTCTTTCTAGCACCATTTATTGAGGAGGGTGTCCTTTCCCTAACCTATGTTCTTGGTGCCATTGTTGAAAATCAGTTGACTACAAATGCATGGGTTTATTTCTAGGTTCTCTATTCTGTTTCATTGGTTTGTGTGTCTTTTTTATACCAATACCATGCTATTTTGGTTATTACAGCCTTGTAATATATTTTGAAGTCAAAAGTGATGCCTCCAGCTTTGTTCTTTTGTTTAGGATTGCTTTGACTATTTGGGCTCTTTTTGGTCCCATACAAATTTTAGGATTTTTTTTTTTCCTAAAATGTGAAAAAAACGTCATTGGTATTTTGATAGGGAGTGCATTGAATCTGTAGATTACTTTTTTAGTATGGTCATTTTTCACAATATTAATTGTTCTAATTCATGAACATGGGATGTTCTTCCATTTTTCGATGTCCTCTTTAGTTTCTTTTATCTGTTTCATAGTTTTCTTTGTAGGGTTCTTTCACCTTCTTGGTTTAGTTTATTTCTAGGTATTTTTTTTAATAGCTATTGCAAATGGCATTGCTTTCTTAATTTATTTTTCCTCTAATTCGTTGCTGTGTATAGAAATGCTATTGATTTTTGCATGTTGATTTTGTATCTTGCAACTTTACTGAATTCACTTATCAGATCTAAGTTTTTTGGCAGAGTCTTTAGGTTTTTCTAAATATATCATCTGCAAAGAGGAACAGTTTGACTTCCTCTTCTCCAATTTGGATGCTTTTTATTTCTCTTGCCTGATTGCTCTAGCAGGACTTCTAGTACTATATTAAATAGGAGTGGTGGAAGTGGGCATCCTTGTCTAGTTACATACAGTTCTTAGAGGAAAGACTTTCAGCTTTTCACCATTCCCACATGTCAGCTGTGGGTTTGTCATATATGGCCTTTGTTATGTCGAGATATGTTCCTTGTATGACTAGTTTGTTGAGCATTGTTATGAAAGGAAAAATGCTTTTTCTTTGTCTGTTAAGATGATCATATGGTTTTGGCCTTCCATTCTGTTGATGTGATGTATCACATTTTTTATTTTTTTATTATTTTTTTAACTTAATTTTTTTATTTTAAATATGTGGGGTATAATTCAAGGTTAGGTATACAAATGATCATTATGCAGTTACCCTTGTTGATAAGGTGTGCCCCCCCTTCCCCAGGCAGAGTCCCACTACTGTTAAGCAGCCTCAACCTGCTTGGCTCAGGTGATCCTTCTGCCTCAGCCTTCCAAGTAGCTGGAACTACAGGCATGCGCCACCATGCCCAGCTAATTTTTTGATTTATTGTAGAGATAAGGTCTCGCCATGTTGCTCAGGCTGGTCTTGAACTCCTGAACTCAGGCAGTCCTCTCACCTTGGTCTCAAAGTGCTTGGATTACAGGCCTGAGCCACCATCCCCAGCTGGTCTGTAGTTTTGTTTTTTTTTTTAAATGTTGTGTCTTTGTCTGTTTGGGGTATCAGGGTAATGCTGGTCTCATAGATTGAATTAGGAAGAGTGTCCTATTTTTTAGAATAGCTTGAAGAGAATTGGTATTTGTTCTTCTTTGGAAGTTTGGTAGAATTCTACAGTGAAGCCATCAGGCCCTGTCTGGCTTTTCTTTGTTGAGAGACTTTTTATTACTGATTTCATTCTTGTTACTTGTTATTGGTATGTTCAGGTTTTTTGTTTCTTACTAATTCAATCTTAGTAGGTTGTATGTGTCCAGGAATTTATGTTTCCTCTAGGTTTTTTAGTTTGTTGGTATATAGTTGTTCATAGCAGTCTCTGATGATATTTTGTATTTCTGTGGTACCTGTTGCAATATCTCCTTTTTTTCTGGTTTTGCTTATTTTGGTTTTTTTTTGGCTTTTTCTTGGTTAGTCTAGAAACATAATTTTTAAAAATGATTTTCTTGTTGGATTTTTTTTTTTTTTTTTTTTTTGAGTTGGAGTTTCACTCTTGCCCAGGCTGGAGTGCTGTGGCACACTTAGTCACTCCAGTGTCGATCTACTGGGTTTCAGTGATCCTTCCACCTCAGCCTTCCAAGTAGCCGGATTACAGGCACACACTACCATGCCTGGCTAATTTTTGTTTTATTGTAGAGATGAGTTCTCGCCTAGTTCCCCGGGCTGGTCTCAAACACGTGGGCTCAGACAATCCACTCACCTTGGCCTCCCAAAGTGCTAGGATTACAGGCTGAGCTACTGAACTCAGCCTTGTTGGAATTTTTTAACCGCCATTCTTTGAGCATCTGATGTTATGGAAGACATTGTATTAGGTACTACTGGTAGTAGATAGAAGGATCAATAAGGCAGTCTCTGCTCTCAGGGAGGTTTTTGTTATATATTATAAAAATGAATTTATAGATAATTCAAGTTAAAACTGATTATCTTCACTTCTGAGATACATTAAAATTACAGAAGCTACTAAAGGGCTTTGTTAGGATTAGGACCATTCTTCATCAAGAGCAACTAAGACTCGAAGGTAGATGAATCAGCTAGCTTTACTTTGAGAATTTTGTATGGTCTCCTATTCTTGTGCACAGCTTTGCTTCTTTTGTTCATTTTGTAGTCTATTTGACTGGCCTGTTTTTTGGCTACCTGTTTTCTGTTCTTAAAATGAGCCTAATAACTAGAAATTGACCTTCCATATGACCCAGCAATTCCCCTATTGGGAATATATCCGGAGGAACTCAAATTATTTTACAAAAATATACCTGCACACGTATGTTTGTTGCAGCTCTGTTCACAATAGCAGAAATATGGAACGAACTGTGTTGCCCATTGAAGCTGGACTGGATAAAAAAAATGTGGTACATATACACAATAGAATATTATGCTGCCATAAGAAGGACAAATATATAGACTTTGCAGTAAATTGGATGGATTTGGAGTTGATCATACTCAGTGATTTATTACAGAAACAAAGAACTGATTTTCATATGTTCTCACTCACAAGGTGACCTTGAACAATTATAAGGCTGTGGGAAGGCTATTGGCAGTAGCGGAAAACTGTCGGGGATATGATGGGGAGGTGGGACTGGCAGTTGGGGGAAGCTGCTAGGGGAGGGAGGGGCATGCCTCATCAATAAGGGTACCTGCATGATCAGTGTTTGTATACCTAGCCCTGAATTGTACCCCACATCTTTATAATAATAAATAAATAATTTTTAAAAAAATGGGCCTTATACCATAGTATGTATGCATTCCAGCCATTATTTACTTTATATACTTGAACCCTGCTTTTTAACTTGTCTCTGTCTGTTCATCTGTTGCACCATAGTTTTTGCTACCATCTATTTAAAATTACCAGAGGTAGCTTGGCACAGTTTTTCCAGTTTTTAGTGAATGACGACATATTTCCCCTTTTCAATATTGGGTGATAACCAGTTTTTAAATTTTTTACCAATTTGATAGGTGATAAAAGTTAGTATTTTCATTTTAATCTTTTTAGTTATTGGTAAGATTGAGTATTTTTTATATAGTTAATAATCATTTATAACTTTTCTAGGTTTTATGTTCATAGCTATGCCTGTTTTTTTCTGTTGTAGTGTTTGTCTTAGGTCTGAGTTTATATAATAAAAATTTTATATACTTGTCTCAACTCTTAAGCTTTATACTTATATGAGTGATGTAAATGTGGACA
This sequence comes from Carlito syrichta, assembly GCF_000164805.1. Taxonomy (NCBI): domain Eukaryota; kingdom Metazoa; phylum Chordata; class Mammalia; order Primates; family Tarsiidae; genus Carlito; species Carlito syrichta. The sequence continues at coordinate 79,554 of NW_007248096.1, read as the reverse complement.
AATAAAGCCTATAATAGAGATTGCTGAGTTGTATGACCTTTAATAAATTATCTGTTGCTAAGTTTAAAAAAGAAAAAAAGAACAGAAAGTTCTCATCTGTAAGTTCTCAGAGCACAACAGAAAATTGTAGCTGTAAACTATTTGAAAGGAGGATTGTTTCTTGAACTGTTTTTCTTTAGCTAAGAGCTATTTTGGATACATGGGTATATAAACCTCTGACTTCAGAAAGAAGCTTATATGTGGTTTCTCTTCATTGTGCTTTTTTTTTTTTTATTATGGTTTTGTGGGGTACAGTTAAGGGTTAGGTGTACAATTACGTTTCATTCAGGCACCATTGTGCTTTTTAAGTTATGAAATGAGGCAGATTAATTTCTGTAAAAATAAAAACTTCAGAACTGAATTTTTGTTTAATTAAAATGTATGACCAAAGAAAGGTAATTTAATAATATAATTAATGATCAGTATCTAAAATGTTTTTGGTGTCATTAGACTATATTCTGTTTACTAGTGAAGGAGTCCCAATGATATTTACAGAGCTATTTCTCTTCTGGTAGTTGTCATAGCCCAGGAAGGAATCTATCTAAACTACTATAATGACAAAAGAAAGGTACATAATCATGTACTTTCTCTTCCATTTATCTGAGCTAACTGCAAAGATTTTGTTTGTTTTTTTAAAGTCTCCATTTTAGTCAGGTTATATCTGACTATAATGAAATGAGGCAAATATTAGACTGATAAAATAATTTTTATTCTCCACAGAACAACAGAGTGAGAAAAAAACTAAGAAAATCCAGTCTTGGTGTTTTTCTTAATTCTGCAAATTATAATCCCTATACTTGATGACCACTTTTTTTAGACAGGGGTCTGTCTCACTCTGTTGCCCAGGCTGGAGTACAGTGGCACAATCTCAGCTCACCATAGCCTTCTGAGTAGCTGGGACTACAGGTACACATCACTATGCGCAGTTTAATTTTTTCCTTTTTTTTTTTTTTTTATTGTAAAGGTGTGGGGTACAATTCAGGATTAGGTATACAAATGTTGATTATGCAGGTCCCCTTGTTGATGAGGTATGCTCATCCCTCCCATAGCAGTTTCCCTCAACTGCCAATCCCACCCCCCCTTTTTTTTTGTAGAGACAAAGTCTTGCTATATTGCCAAGGCTGGTCTTAAACTCCTGGGCTCAAATAGTTCTCCAGATTTGGCCTCTTAAAATGCTGGGATTACAGGCATGAGCCACCATGCCTGGCCACATGTTTAACCCTTATAACGATGTTCAGGGGTGAGAGGAGAAAAAAAATTGTTATGTATTATTAATATATATAAAATAGACCAGAAATTTCTTTTCTTTTTCTGTATTCATTTTTTGTTTGGAATTAAAGCTCAGGAACCTAAACTCGGATTAGACATAAAATAGTTGACCAGGGCAACCCCTTCAGGTCCTCTCCCACTGTGGGAGCTTTTCTGTCCTCTCAATAAATCCTGCTTTTAAAAAAGACCAAATGTGACTTATCTCTCACTGAATTGTAAGGTTTTTGTAGTACTTAATGCAAGTGCCATACACATAGTAGCCTCTCAGCATGTTTGCTGAGTAAAGTTAAAACATTTGCAAGGAATTACTACTTCAGGTTTGTAAAAGGGTATTTTCCTGAGATTTTTGGTAGAGAACCTGTTTTGTGACATCAGTGTGGAGAACAATTCCATCGTGTATATGTACCCTTTTTAAAAAATCCAGTCCTCTTTTGATGGGCAGCATGGTTGGTTCCAGGTTCTGGTAATCTGGTATTTTGCTAGAAGACCCCATTAATGTATATACTCCAGTTATACTGTGAACTGGTCTTCAGACACAGAATTGGAATAATTGCCCGCCGGGTAATTTTAAAACTGATCTATTAATGACTAGTATGTAGTTTGGTTGTATTATGTAGTTTGGTCACATTCAATTTTAATTTTTTTTAACAGCTATTTTTTCTTAGCTTGAAGGCTAGAATATTTTGTGGCAAGAAGTGAAATGTTTTTGTAATATCTGTATTACAAAATACCTTCCTTGAAAATAATGCTGAGTGAAAAAAAGGCAACTCAAAAAGATATATAAGTGGCATGATTCTACTTATTTAACGTTCATGAGGCATAATTATAGAGATAGATAACAGATTATTGGTTGCCAGGGATAAGAGATGGGGGGATGAGGGATGGACTCGGTTATAAAGGGGTAACACAAAGGAGTCTCGTGATGATGATACAATTAAGTATCTTGATTGTGGTGATAATTACATGAAACTACATGTTGTAAAATAGCACAGAGCTGTACACATATACACACAAATCTGTGTGTGTGTAACTGGTGAAATCTGAATAAGCTCTGTGTTTGTGCCAGTGCTAATTTCCTGGTGTTGATATTGTACTAAATTTTTAATTTAGTCTGGTTTTCACAAAAATAAAGAATATTCAGCTGGGCATAGTGGCTTATGCCTGTAATCCCAGCACTTTGGGAGGTCAAGGCGAGAGGACTGCCTGAGCCAGACTTAACAACTTGGCAAGACCTTGTCTCTACAATAAATAAATAAATAAATAAATAAATCTAGCCAGTCGTGTGGTTCCAGCTACTTGGAAGACAGATGAAAGGATCACCTGAGCCTAGCAGGTCAAGGCTGCAGTGGACATGAGCATGCGTCTGGGCCAAAGAGTGAGACTCTGACCCAAAGAAAAAAAAGAAGACGATTCGGTGGCTAGGTGTGTTGGCTTATGACTGTAATCCTAATGCTTTGGGAGGTTAAGGTGGGAGGATCACTTAAGACCAGGAATTCCAGACTAGAATGGGCAACATAGCAAGACCCAACGCTACAAAAAATAAAAAAAAATTGCCGACTATGGTGGTGCATGCTGTAGTCATAGCTACTTAGGTGGCTGAGGGTGGAGAATTGCTTGAGCCCAAGAGTTTGAGGTTGCAGTAGGTTATGATCATATCACTACACTCCATCCTGGATGACAGAGTAAAAGCCTGTAAAAAATATTAATAGGAGAGAAAGAAAGGATATTCGAGAGAAGATTTTAAAAATTGCAAAGTCAGGTCCTCCTGACATAAATCAGGGAAGGCTTGATATTTCTGAACTCAAGAAAAATATATTTCATTTACACTAATTAGAATGACGGGCATAAAACTACATTGGAAATATTTACTGTTACTTTTGCTTTATAAAATTTACATTGTAATGAATAGAAGTGTCATGTTACATTTGACAGGAACGTTTGGATTAAATGAGTAATATATGTAATACACAACTAATATACTTAGCATAGCACCTAACTCAATAAGTGTTAGCTGATACTAGTTTCTGTTATCAACATCTTTTCCTCTAGTTGAAGTCAGTTTACTGTCACCTAAAATGTCTTTAGCTCTTAGTGTCTGTATGCTTTAATTTATTAAATATATATTCTATTACTTGTGTATTAAGTTTGTTTGTCTCTGTGGTCATAGGGAACTAGAATTAGGTTTCTTTTGTTCTGTTTATGGTCATGAAAAAAAAAAGGAGGTACCAGTTGCTGATACTATACATCTAAAGATAGCAAATGTCAGTAGACTAGACAACAGTAACCCTAGGACTGAGGATTATATATATACGAGGAGGGACCAAAAAAACAGAATTTATGTATTAAAAATTGTGTATTCTTACATATTTAAACTTCAGTCACCTTCAAAGTACTTTCCATCTAATATAGAAAACAGACACTTTTTCCACTGCTTAAATGTTTTTGAACTCATCAGTCTTGATGCCTTTTAGTACGTCTGCCATTTTTTGTTTCACCTCTTCCACATCAGCAGAATTTTTCCCTTTGAGGACTTTTTTATGTCTGGAGAAACAAACAAACAAAAAAGGTTGCTTGGGGAGAGATCAGGTGAATAGGGAGGGTGGGGGATCATGCTATTTTTTGTTAAAAACTGTTCAATACTCAGTGCGGTATGGGCAGGTGTACTTGTAAATCATGAAACAGGCAAATGCATTGAAAGAATCTCCAAAAATAAAATTCACTGATGCTGATGGGTTCCTAGAACACTTAACTAGCAGGGGAAGCCTGTATTACAAGGGGTCCACCCTCCACAAAATAATTCTGGGGGTTTTGGGGGTCCCCCTTCACAGATATACACACACATACTTGTTACATATATATGTATACACACACATTCGTATATATTTAAGACTTCATTTTTTTAACAGCAATTTTAAACTAATAGAAAAATTGAGAGGGAAGGTACAGAGACAGGTATCCCATATACTCCCCTGCTTGCCCCCACACATGCAAGGAGAATTAAATTCATCAATAGCTTTATTTGGGGTTTCTTTTTTGAGATATAATTCACATAGCATAAAATGTATCCTTTAGAACTATATGGTTCAGTGTTAGTACACTTGCAAATCTGATACTTTAAAAAAATAAATATTATTATGTTTAAGATCTGCAACATGACATTATGAGATACATATAGATAGTAAAAGGTTACTATAGTAAAGGAAATTAACAGTCATCTCATATAATTACCCTTTTTTTGTATTTTTGGTAAAAGCAGCTAAAATCTACCTATTTAGCATGAATCTCATATACAATGCAATTTTATTACCTATAGTCCTCATTTTGCACATTAATTCTTTAGACCAGTAGCCCCCAACCTTTTTGGCTTCAGTAACCAGTTTCGTGGATGACAATATTTCTATGGACAGTGGAATGGGGCGTATGGTTTCAGGGTGATTCAAGCACATAACATTTTTTTTTTTTGAGGTGGAGTCTCATTCTGTTGCCCAGGCTGGAGTACAATGGCACGCGCACGGCTGCCTCAGCATTCCAAGTAGCCGGAACTACAGGCATACACTACCACACCCAGCTAACTTTGACTTATTGTAGAAATGAAGTCTTGTCAAGTTGTCCAGGCTGTTCTTGAATCTGTGGACTCAGGCAGTCCCTTCACCTGGGCCTCCCAAAGTGCTGGGATTACAGGCTTGAGCCACCACGCCTGGCCACACATAACATTTATTGTGTACTTTATTTCTATTGTTACATTATAATATATAATAAAATAATTACACAACTCACCATAAAAAAAGAAGTGAGGATGGAAGTGGTAAATAACAATAGGTGGGCCACTAATGATCTGACAGGAGGCAGAGCTTGTCCATCACTTACTGCCTGCTCTGCAGCCCTGTTCCTAACAGGCCATGGACCAGTGCTGGTCTGTGGCCCAGGCATTGGTGACCCCTACTCCAGATTCGTTCTTCTTACATTATCTACTACTTTGTATCCTTTGGCCTACATGTTCCTATCTCCTCTTACCCCACCCCTTATAACCACTGTTTTGTATCTCTATATTTGAATTTTTTAAAAAGATTGAATTTATAAGCAATGTCATATTTCTTGTGTGTGTGTGTCTGGTTTATTTCATGTAGCATAATGTCCTGTAGGCTCAGGCTCATCCATTTGTGGCAAAAGACAGGATCACCTTTTTAAGGACTGAATAATATATTCAGTTGTTTATATGTGCCACCATTTATTCATTTATCTATTGACAGACACTTGGGTTGTTTCCGTATCTTGGCTATTGTCAATAGTGTTGCGATGAACGTAGGCATGAAGATATCTTTACAAGGTGGTAATTTCATATCCTTTGACTGTATACCCAGAAGAGAGATTGCTAGGTTGTGGTAGTTCTATTTTTTATTTTTTAAAGAAAATTCCATACTACTTTTCACAATGACTTAACCGATTTACATCTCTACCAGCAGTGGATAAGGTTTCCCTTTTCCCACACCCTCCAACATTTACTGTCTTTTCACTTTTTGATAGTAGCCATTCTATTATCAAATTGTACCATCTTCTATATAATAAACAGTATAGTGGAATTATACTGTCTATTATGAGGCAGTATCTCATAGTGGTTTGTTTGGCTTTGTATTTTTCGTGATGATTAAAGCCTGATACTTTTAAGGAAACAGTGTTTTCTTAAGTGTTAAATAACAATATTTTTCTTAGCTGTAAGTCTTTACTTTTGCCCTTGCAATTACTACGTTCTGTATTCTGCTTGCATTGTTTTAAATTTCTGTTCTATTTGATTCAAGTCTAATGTCATATCTCTTTGGGGGAAGGCTTTGTTGATTCCTAATACATTTACTTGCCTTCTCTGCTCTGAGTTCCTACAGCTCTTTATTATACTGCTTATCACATTTATATTGTAATTGTCTCTTTAGTTATTTGTCTTCCCTTTTAGACTGTTTATTTCTGAAGGACAGAGACCTTTCTTGATTTTTCATTATCTTCAAGACCTAGAACAATGCCTGGTATGGAAAGCTTTTTGATACATATTTTCTGAATGATTATAGCCACAGATAGTTGTTGCTGAACCTAGCCTTAAACATAAACCAAGAGCTCGATATATTCAATGGTGCATATTAAAATAATATGCTTTTAGTTGCTGGGAATCGTGCCATTTTAGTGTTGGAAGGCACTTGAAATATTATCTAGATCAGTCTTTCCCCATTTAACACACATACCTATGTTCATGCGTGTGCACGCACGCGTACACACACACACACACACACACACACGTTATGTGTACATAAAGCAAATTAAAATCCATAAAGGTAGAATGACTTAGTGGTGAGGTTAGGACTAAAAAATCATGTTTCCTAATTTTTTCCTGTACCATTCTATTTTCTCTTACACCTTACAGTCTACTCTGATGATTTTTTTTAGGTGTTTAATATTTATTTATTTAGTCATAAAAGGGCACTTTCCTTGTCAGTCTCATCCATCACATTTTCATGACCAATTTCTGTTCCATGGCTTCTTTTAGTGCCCAAATTACACCACAGTTCTTGCTGAAAGTCCAGACTACTCAAACAGATTCACATCTGGAAAAATCAACAGATCAACAATGGTAAAACACAGTACCATAAACTGGAAAAATAAAATTTGTTACAGGAATGCAGCAGTGTAGACAGTGGCTGACTGGCGTCAGCAGCTATGGTGGCATTTCTTTCTGCCTTAAGTTCAGAAACAAGCTGAACTATCTCAGGGTGACTGAATTTTCCTGCCCTGGAATCATAGAAGTCTTGGCAGACTCCAGGGTTTCTTCTCAAGGTCTTCCTATTCAAATGCCTGAAGAATCATCTCACACTTGTCCAGCTGCTTCACAGATTTGGCTTCTGCAGTAGATTGGGTCTCGTATACTTCCCAAAGTTCACAGAGTTTCTTTCTGAGGTCCTCTGTTAGGAGCTGGGTTTTCTGCTTCATAGCTTCCGGTCTTTGTTAAGATGGTCATCTTTGATCACCATAGCCATAATCACCATCCAGTACATGTAATCTGACACTCTGTGGCCTCTTGACATTTCTGTATACCCAGCCAGTCCATGGGACTCTTGAGCTGCATCACCAGCTGGAGGAGCTGTAGCAGGGACCAGGCCCCACAGCTCTGGAAGGCCACTGCAGAGGGGGAAGCCATGTCTACCTGACGATTTATAATGAAAATTCATTGATTTCCTAATGTTTAGGGAGAAGATCTTGAAATCGTTAATTTAATTTATGCTGTTGTCTTTCCTTCCACTTTATACTATAGGTTAGGAACCAGTTGTCAACCATAACACAGGTTGTGCATTCCAAATCTGAAAAGCTGAAATCCAAAATGCTCCAATGAGCTTTTCCTTTGAGTGTCATGTTAGCGTGCAGAAGTTTTGAATTTTGGAGCATTTCAGATTTCAGCTTTTAAGATTTGGGATGCTAAACCAGTAAGTCTTAGGAAAAATCTGAAACACTTCTAGTCCCAAGCATTTCAGATAAGGGATACTCAAGCTGTACTGAAAAATAAATTTTAAATTATTTTAAATAATGACGTTTTTCTGTTTTATAGACCTCCGTGAGTGAAAGTCTTCAGAGGGAAGCTGCTAAGAAGCAGGCCATGAAACAGGTAAGGTAGAAGAGTAAGACAAGTGCATTTGGCAAAGTAAATGCTTTGGCTTACATTTTTAAGTATCAGTTTTGTTATCTAGGTACTGAGATTTAAACAGAGTAGGTGTGTATACTGTCACTTTTATCTTGACCCTTGGTTTCTAAAGCTGTGTAAGAATGTTTCTCAGTTTATATAGATCGCACGTTTCCTATATAAATTTAAGGGATAGTGCACAATGAAGAATTATCCCTTTGCTGTGCTTAGATTAAACCAGTTCTGCTTTCAGCTGACCCAGTAGTTTAATGATGGATTGTTTGGCTTATTATTTGTTTATTATTAAATTCCTGCTAGTGAGCTTACATGCCCCCCCACAAAAATATCAATTTACAGGCAAAGCATTTTCACAATTTTATAGTTATTTGAAATTCATCCACCAAGAAAGGGGAATATCAGGTAGTTTTTAATAGACTTACTAGCACCTTACACTTTTTACACATATACATTTATCCTTTAAAATTCTCACAAACTTGTGCATGGTTCTGATTAAGAAATAGGAAACTCAGAAAGGATAAATTGCCCCTCATGATAACACAGCTAATTATTGAACTAAACCTGAAGGTTTACTAATTTTTCCACTTCTACATATATGAGTGTATCTTAGATTTTGCTGCTGCAGAACATAATGAAATTAAACAATAGCAAGGCACCTTTCTTTTCCATTTTAATTCTTTATCCTCCACCTTTTCCTTATAATTTTTTATCCTGTTTCTCCTCTAGTTTAGCTGGAAACCTACATAAGGATAAATTTAAGTACTTTCTATGTGCCAGGCATTATGATCACTACTTTTTTAAAGTTATCTTTAATTCTTACAGTAGCCCCTATGGGAAAGATGCTCTTATAAACCTCATTTTACAGTTGAGGAAATTAAGGCAAGAGGAATTTATATAACTTGCTTGAGGTCACATAGTTATTAAATGGCAGAGTTGTGTTCGAACCTAGGCAGTGAAATTGCAGAGCCTAAGCTTTTAACCACTACATTTTTACTGCCTCCCTGGGGAGTTGGAACAGAAGTATATTTTGTTATTTTCACTAATTCATGGCTGCTGACATGAATTCACGTCATTCCAAATTCTTTTCCTGTTTACTACTGACTTGAATTTATGTTTTTGCAAATTCTGTTTCTGAATGCTAAAATGTTGTCATATGTATGTGTTACTGTATTTTGCTTGAAAATAAATAGGCAAGGAAAGAGAAAATTAATTGAGATAATTATCTGAAATCGACTGCGCAATGTTGTTATTGTTTTATGTCGTTGGTAAAAATTGCAAGTTGGTCATTTTGTTGCTGTTAGTGTTGAATACTTTTTTTTGATATTTCAGAGTTTTCATACTTCAGCAATTAAAAATAATTTATCATAATTATGGAAAGTGAAGAAATATATGCTGATAAGTTTTCCAAGGTCGAAGGTGAATCCAGTCAACTTATTAGTGATAGTGAGACAGATAGTGATGTAATGATGCAATGTAAACAAAGAACTATAACACAGATAATCTATGGCAGTGAATCTAGTACTGGTGAGAATGAATCAAACATTGAGTAGACAAAATGTGATCCAAAAAGAACCTTAGAAGTGTTTATTGGTAATCCAGGTGTCAAAGTATTTCCAAATGATCCTCAAAGTATAAGTGAAGTTGTTAGACTATTTATTGGACATGATTTTATAGAAATGATTACAACTGACACTAACAGGTATTATGATCAGATGTACCACAGATATGAATGTCCAAAGAAATCAAAAAAGTGGAGCAATGCTATAGTGTCCAAGATGAAAAAACCTCTAGCCTTAAATATTTTGATGGGACAAGTGAAGGAAACCATAGTACATGATTATTGGTCAACACATCCGTCAATTGCAATGCCTTTCTTTTCAAAAATAATGACACAAAATAGATTCCTATAAATTTTTCGGGTTTTTGCATCTTTCCAATGATGCAGAAATGCAGTCATATTCAAGCAGATTATGCAAAATTGAACCCATAATAAATTATGTTTGGGGCTGGGTGCAGTGGCTCATACTTATAATCCCAGCACTTTGGGAGGGTGAGGTGAGAGGATTGCCTGAGCCCATGGTTTTGAGACCAGCCTGGGCAACTTGGCAAGACCGTATCTCTACAATAATTCAAAAAGTTAGCCGGGCATGGTGGTGCATGCCTATAGTTCCAGCTACTTGGAAGGCTAAGGCAGAAGGATCGCCTGAGCCTAGTAGGTCAAGGCTGCAGTGGCCGTGAGCATGCCAGCATGCCCCTGCATTCCAGCCTGAGCAACAGAGTGAGACTCCAACTCAAATAAATAAATAAATAATGTTTTAACTAAGTTCAACACTGTACATACCTGAGCAAGAACTTTCCTTGGACGAATCCATGTTGCCTCATTGTGGAAGACTGTCTTTTCAGGTTTATAATCTGAATAAAAATACAAAGTATGGAATGCTGGTCAGAGTAGTGTCTTGGGTAAGTACTGGGTATGTCTGCAACTTTCAACTGTATTGTGAAAAAGGTGACAATTTGGATAAGAGCATTTCACTTGTGTTAAATAAAAATGAAAACTTGTGGCATCATGTCTCTACATGGATAACTATTTTAATAGTGTTATAATACCTGAAAAGTTATTGAAGAAAATATTTGAACTTGTGGTACAATACGAATAAAGAAGTTTTCTAAGGAAACAGAATAATCTGAAATGGAATATAGGTGAATCTGATTTTCGGCAGAAAGGTAAGGTACTAACTCTCCAATGGAAGGATAAATAGGAGTTTCGAATGATATCAACAATACACAATGATGACATTGTAGAGACTGACAAAGTAAATTAAAAAACTGGACAAAAAGTTCCTAAGCCTGAGTGCATAGTAAAATATAATCAGCATATGAAAGGTGTTGATCTTCCTGATCAGTATCTTTCATATTATTCATTTTTATGAAAATCAGTCAAGTGACCACAAAAAGTTTTCATGTTTATTGTACATTGCACTCTCTTCAATTCATTATTGTATATCAGGCTCAATCCATGTACCAGTATAACCTTTTCAAAATACTTACAAACTCTGGCAGAATAATGAATTGCTTGTGATACTGTACATAATAATTCCGGAAATTTACCAGTGAGTAACTCAACAGCAGAAGGTCGGATACCTTGCCATCATTGTCCTTACAGACTTTCAGGTAACATGAAAACACATCATTTGGAAAAAATCACCCAGTCAGGAAAAACAGAGTATCCACAAAAACGTTATAGAGTCTGCAGAGTTCATGAGACCATACTGACACTTACTTCACTTATATGCAAATCCTGTAGAGTACCTTTATGCGAAAGTCATTGTTTTATGATTTGTCACATGAAACAGGAATATTATATTTCACTTTTCCATTTAGTTTTTCCAAGATACATGTAAAGTATTTCTAAATAAACATAATAATAAGTAGTCTGTTATATACCTAAAAAGTAAGTATACAAAACCACATCCAGTATAATTTATACAATACTGAAATATAATCACTTTGAAAATATTTTTTCTTCTCTTCTCCACTTGTGACTTTTTAACAGAAAAATCTTTATTTTAAACAACAAATCTTTACAAGACTGATATTTCAAAACATTTTCTCATTTTTATCCCTGTCTTAACAACAGAAGTTTGCAGCAACCAGCTTCAGATTTTTTTATTTTCACCTGCCCTTAATATTAGAAAAGTGAAAGATTTGCCAGTCACAAATGTGTTAAGATAATGTCTTAGTTTCGTAGTGGACTATAATGTGTAACTCAGCCTCAGAATGATTTAATACACATAAAAACATAAGAGGGGTAACCCCTTCGGGTACCCTCCCACTATGGAAGCTTTTCTGTCCTCTCAATAAATCCTGCTCTCTCACTTTCAAAAAAAAACCATAAAAAACATTGATTCCTTAACATAAATGCTGGAATGCTTTGAATCAGAATTTTAGAGATCAGTAGAATTTTAGAGACTGTCAAGTTCAATTTCTTCACTATATTAATGAGAGATTTAGTTCTGGAGAGTTAAGTGATTTCTCCAAGGTCATGAAGGTATCTTGTTTTCTAGTGTCATTTTAATATTTGTATGCTGCCTTTTCTTATTTCCTTAAAGCCCAAATCCCAAAACCAATTTTATTCTTAACTCTGGCTTGTTTAAAGCCACTTTATTTGTTTAGTGGAACTTTTTCATAGTTAGCCTGAAATTGCTGTAACTCTTCTTAAACCTTTTACCTGCCTTCTGCTGCTTTTTTCTTCCCACTTGTATTACCTACTCTTCACCTTGTTTCCTACTTGGTCAATTCAGCTCTTGTCTACTGCTTTAATTGCAGAATACATGACTGCATATACTAAACTTTACAGAAAATACTCTTAGAAAGGGGGTACATTATTTAGTAATCACATTATGTTTTCTTTTTTTAATCTGGATCTCATGTCCACAGACCTGAATATGGCAATATTATTGTCTTATTCCCTATTTCATTAGAAAAACTTTCAATATGTAGTCGTTAACATTTGCTGTAGATTTCTTATAGATCTTTGTGGTTAATCTAAGAAAATTTTTCTTTGCTTGCTTTCCCTTTTTTGAGTCGAGGTCTCACTGTTGCCCAGTCTTGTTTGCAGTGGCATAATCATGGCTTACCGTCACCTCCAGTTCCTGGGCTTAAGCAGTCCTCCTGCCTCAGTCCCTTGAGTAGCTGGGATTACTGGTGTGTGCTACCATGCCCAGATAATTTTATTTCTGTGGAGATGAGGTCTCACTATGTTGTCTAGGCTGGTCCTGAACTCTTGGGCTTAAGTGATCCTCCTTAAGGAACTTCCACCTCCCAAAGTTCTGGGATTACAGATAGGAGCTGCCGTACCTGACCAGAAATTCTTTTCTTAATTTGAGATTTTATTTGTTATTGTTTATTTTTTTTTAAATCATGAACTATATATAAAGGATACTACTTCATGACCATATTGGATTCATACCAATAATGTAAAGTCAGCTTAACTTTAGAAAATCAATTGTAATTTACATACTGGGTATAAACCCAACATAGGCATAAAATGTTACCTTTTTATGTAGTTGTGTTTGACTTATTAAAATTTTAGATGCTGTGGATTTTATGGCTAGGCACTGTGGCCCACGCCTGTAATCCCAGCATTTTTGGAGGCCTAAGGCAGCAGGATTGCTTGAGTCCAGGAGTTTAACATAGACAGCCTAGACAACATAGTGAGACCTCATCTCTACAGAAAAATCAGAAAATTAGCTGGGTGTGGCAGCACATGCCTGTAGTCCCAGCTACTCTGGAGACTGAGACAGAAGGATTACTTGAGCCCAGGAAGTCAAGGCTGTGATGAGATGTGATTGTGCCACTGCGCACCAGCCTGGGTCAAAAAAAGAAAGTTGAGGATTTTGGCATCCTAAGTTATATTGACCTGTAATTTTCGTTTTCTTTCACTATAATTATCCAGTTGAAAAAAATTAAAAAGTCCTGACAATACCAAGGTTTGGTGAGTTTTACAGAATGAGCTAATAATATGTACATGTAAGTTTATTTCTACTTTATTTCTGTCTTGACAAATAAGTATTTTCTTCATTTTACTTTCTTTGGGTTTATTTATTTATTTTTTACTTTTTAGATAGGCACATAGCTCTCTGTTCTTTAATTCTTTTGTCAATATATATATATTTGAAACTGTACATTTCCCTCTAAGCACTGCTGTAGCTGCATCTCACAAATTTTGATAGGAAATGTTTTTTTATTTCATTCAAAACATTTGCATGGAATATAATCATAATTTACATTATAATGTCTTGTATGACCCATGTATTATTAGCAGTGTATAAATTAATTTCCAAACGTGGAGGTTTTGGTTACCTTTTTTTTTCACATGATTGTTTTGTATTCTAAGACCTTGCAGTGTATTGTTTCATGCCATTAAAATATGTTGAGGTTTACTTTATGGTCTAAATTTATAGTAACTTTTAAAAAAATTTTAAAGACTTGGGGTACAATTCAGGATTAGGTACATAAGTGGTCATCATACAGGTAAAATTTGGACCACCCTTTGGTCCCCATTTCACCTGGTTTTGAGATCAGGTACCCTTGTTGATGTTTTGTGCCTGCTCTCCCTCCCCTGCAGTTTCCCACTACTACCACTCCCTTTCTTACAGTATTATGATAAATATTCATGGTCTACTTATGAATGAGAACATGTGGTACTCAGTTCTTTATTTCTATGATAGATCACTGAGACTGTAAATCCATCCAAGTTGCTGCAAAGTCCATAATTTTGTCCTTCTTTATGGCTGCATAATATTCTATCATATATATGTACCACATTGTTGTTTTTTGAGTTGGAGTCTCACTCCGTCGCCCAGACTGGAGTGCAGTGGCTGCTCCCCGCCACCGCAGCCTCGACCAGCTGGGCTCCGGAGATCCTTCTGCCTCAGTCTTCCAAGGCTACTACAGGCGTGCGCTACCACGCCCGGCTGATTTTACCACATTGTTTTTTTATCCAGTCAGCTTTCAATTGTCAGCATGATTGATTCCATGTTTTTGCTGTTGTGAAGAATGGTACAATAAACATGCATGTGATGGCATTGTTTATGTAGAATGATTTGAGTTCCTCCAGGTATATTCCCAGAAGGGGGATTGCTGGGTTGTATGGAAGGTCAATTTTTTAGATCTTTTAGAAATTGTCACACTGTTATCCACAGATGTTATACTAGTTTACACTCCCACCAACAGTGTAGAAACATTCCCTTTTTCCTGAATCCTCTCTAGCATCTGTTGTTTTTTGAGTTATTGATGATGGCTGTCCTGACTGGAATTAGCTGGTATCTCAGTGTGGTTTTAATTTGCATTTCTTTGATGACTAGTGAGGCTGAGCATTTTTTCATGTATCTGTTGGCTGCTCGTATGTCTTCTTTTAAGAAGTGTCTAGTCATATTTTTTGCCCGTTTTTTTTTTTTTTCTGAGTTGAAGTCTCACTCTGTCACCCAGGCTAAAATGCAGTGGCATGCTCACGGCCACCACAGCCTCGACCTGCTGGGCTTAGGCAATCCTTCCACCTCAACCTTCCAAGTAGCTGGAACTACAGGTGCATGCTACCACACCCAGCTTATTTTTTGATTTATTGTAGAGAAGATGTTTCCCAAGCTGGTCTTGAACCTGCGGGCTGAGGCAATCCTCTCACCTTGGCCTCCCAAAGTGCTAGGATTACAGTTTGAACCACCATGCCCTACCTTTTGCCCAGTTTTTAATTAGAGCTTTTTTTTTTTTTTTTTCCTTCAGCACATTTGAGTTCTTGTAAATCCTGGATGCTAGGGCTTTGTCAGATATAGAATTGGCAAATATTTTTCTCATTCTGTAGGCTCTCTCTCCACTCTCTTGATGGTTTCTTTTGCTTTGCAAAAGCTTTTCAGTTTGATTAAGTCCCACTTGTCTATCTTATCTCTTATGGCATGGGCATTTGGAGTTTTGATCAGGAATTGGTTGCCTATTCCAGTTTCCATAAGGCTGCCTTCTGCGTTTTCTAAGATTCTTAGAAACCTTATAGTTTGAGGTTTTACATTTAGGTCTTTGATCCATTTAGAGTTAATTTTTGTGTATGGTGATAGGTAGGGGTCCTGTTTCAATCTTCTACATGTGGTCAGCCAGTTTTTCTAGCACCATTTACTGAATAGGTTCTCCTCTCCCCAGTGGTTATTGATGGAGGCTTTGTGGAAGACCAGTTGGTTGAGAAATTGAGGTTTTGCTTCTGAAATATCTATTCTGTTCCATTGATCTGTATGCCTGTTCTTGTACCAATACCAGGCAGTTTTGGCTATTGTTGCCTTATAGTAAAGTTTAAAGTCTGGAAATGTGATACCTCACACTTGGTATCTTTTGCTAAGAATTGTTTTGGCTATTTTGGTCATTTATGTTTCCATATGGATTTCTGTATTGTCTTTTCCAGGTTTGAGAAGACTGATGTTGGTAATTTAATGGGTATTGTAATTTAATGGGTATTGTGTTGAAACTGCAGATTGCCTTTGGTAGGATGAACATCTTAAAAATGTTGATTCTTCCAATCCATGAGCATGGAATATTTTTCCATTTGATTGTGTCTTCTTTGATTTCTTTGAGCAATGTTTTGTAGTTTTCATTGTAAATGATTTTTCACTTCTCTGGTTAGGAAGATGCTGAGGTATTTCTTTTTTCTTTTTTGTGGCTATTGTGAATGGGATTGCGCTTTTTATTTGGTTCTCGGTCTGTTTGTTGTTGGTGTATAAGAATGTGATGGTCTTTTGCATGTTTATTTTGTATCCTGAAACTTTCCCAAAGTCCTTTAGCAGTGCAAGGAGGTTTTTGACAGATTCGCTTGGGTTTTCAAGGTGTAGGATTTTATCGTCTGCAAAAGGGATAACTTAACTTCCTCTTTTCAGCTATTTGGATTCCCCTGATTACCTTCTCTTGTCTGATTGCTCTAGCTAGGACTTCCAACACTATGTTGAACAGGAGGGGTTAGAGTGGACAACCTTGTTCTGGTTTTCAGGGGAAAAGTTTACAATTTCTGTCTGTTTAGCAATATATTGGCTGTGGGATTATTTTAGATGGCTCTTACTATTTTGAGGTATGTTCCCTCTATGTCTAGGTGTTTAAAAGGGTTTTTATCGAGAAGGAGATGCTGGATTTTATTGAAAGCTTTTTTCTGTGTCTAATTATATAATCATTTAGTTCTTGTTTTTACATCTGTTGATGTATTTAATTATTTTATGGTCTTGCAGATGTTGAACCAGCCCTGCATTCCAGGGATGAAGCCTATTTGGTCATGGTGGATGTTTTTTGAGAAGTGTTGTTGGATCTGATTTGCTAGAATCTTGTGGAGAATTTTTGCATCTATGTTGGCCTGTAGTTATCATTCTTTGTTGAATCTTTACCCTGTTTGGTCATTAGTTTCTTAAAATGATTTGTTTCTTAAAATGATTTGGGGAGACTTCTGTCTTTCTTAATTGCCTGGAATATTTTCTTTTTTTAACCGGTGGAGCAAGGGGAGTTCTGTCTTTCTTGATTGTCTGGAACATTTTTTTTTTTGAGTTGGTGGTCTCACTCTGTCACCCAGGCTGGAGTGCAGTAGCACACTCACGACCACCATAGCCTCAACCTGCTGGGTTCAGGTAATCCTGCTTCAGCCTTCCAAGTAGCTGGAGCTACAGGTACCCGCCACCATGCTCAGCTAATTTTTTGATTTATTGTAGAGATGAGGTCTCACCAAGTTGCCCAGGCTGGTCTCAAACCCATGGGCTCGGGCAGTCCTCTCACCTTGCCCTCCCAAAGTGCTGGGATTATAGGCGTGAGCCACCACACCAGTCCCCCCCTCCTTTTTTTTTTTGATTTGGAGTCAGAGTCTCACTCTGTTACCCAGGCTGAATTGCAGTGACACTCTCACAGCCACTGCAGCCTCTACTGCTGGGCTCAGATGATCCCTCCGCCTCAGCCTTCCAAGTAACTGGAACCACAGGTAATGTCTAGCTAAATTTTTTGATTTATTGTAGGAACAAGGTCTCACCAAGTTGCCCAGGCTAGTCTCGAACCCCTGGGCTCAGGTAATCCTTTCCCTTCTGCCTCCCAATGTGCTGAAATTACAGACATGAGTCCCTGCTCCTGGCCTAGAATACTTTAAATAGGATTGGTATCAATTTCTCTTTGTAAGTTTTGTAGAATTTCACTGGAAAACTGTCTGGTCCAAGGCTCTTTTTTTTTTTTTTTTTAATTTGTAGGTAGTTTTCTTATGATGGAGTCAATTTCCTGGGTTGTTATTTGTCTGTTTAGGATATCAATTTCTTCTTGTTTCAGCCTTGGGAGGTTGTGTGATGTCAGAAAGTTCTTCATTTAATTTTTGAGTTTGTTTCCATACAGGTTTGCATAGTAATCTCTGATAATCTTTTGTATTTTTTCAGGATCAGTTGTGCCGTGATCTTTTGTATTTCTGATTGTGTTTATGTGGGCTTTTCCTCTCTTTTTCTTGGTCATTCTGGCTAGGGGTTCCATCAATCTTGTTTATCCTTTCAAAGAATGAGCCTTTTGTTTCATTGATTTTTTTTTATTTTTTCCTATAGCATTTTTTTTCTCAGTTCCCTATTTGGGCTTTTATTTTGGTGATCTGAATTCTTCTGCTGAAGTTAGGGTTTTGATGATCTTGTCTTTCCAACTCCCTTAGGTGATTTGTTAGGCTGCTAATGTGTGGTCTTTCTATTTTCTTGATGTATGTCCGTAGAGATACATTCCCCTCTTAGTACTGTTTTCATGGCATCCCAGAGGTCCTGGTAAGATGTATCTTGGTTTTCATTTGTTGTCAGGAATGTTTTAATTTCTGTTTTGATTTCCGTGTTGACCCGAAGTTGTTCGGCATCATGCTGTTTAGTGTCCTGGGCTTTGGGGGAATTTTGGTAGTGGTATTTATTTTTATTATATTGTAGTCTGAGAAGATGCATGGCAGTATTGCAGTCTTATGAAATTTGTTTATGTTTGATTTATGGCTGAGGATGTTGTCAATCTGGGAGTATGTTTCATATGATGAGTAGAATGTATATTCTGTGGTTGTTGGGTGGAATGTTCTGTAGCTGTCTATTAAGTCCATATGGTCAAGTGTCAAGTTGAGGTTCCAGATTTCCTTGTTGATTTTTTGCCTTGATAATCTATCTAGGGTTGTTAGTGGGGTGTTTAAGTCCCCAGCTATTTTAGTGTAAGAATCAATATCTATTTTTTGTTTACTTAGTAGCTGCTTTGTAAAAGCTGGTGCTCCTTTGTTGGGTGCATATATGTTTAGGATGGATAGTTCTTATTCATGAATTGATCCTTTAATGCTTATGTAGTGTCCTTCTGTATGTTTTAAATTTTGGATAGCTTAAATGTTGTTTTGTCTGATAATAAGATCACAGCTCCTGCCTTTTATTGCGTACCTTTTGCCTGAAAATGTGTTTTCCATCCTCTAACTTTGAATCTGTGAATGTCCTTTGTTGAGATGTGTTTCCTGGAGACAGCATATTGTTGGGTTGTGTTTCGTTTGTTGTTTGTTTTTAATCCAATTTGCCATTCTATGTCTTTTCAGTTGTGCATCTAGTCCATTCACATTCAGGCTGATTATTGAGATGTGAGAGTTTATCCCAGTCATGAGGCTCTTCTAAAGTGTTGTTGTTTGTTGGTTGGTTGGTTTTCTTTTGATTTGGGGGTTGATAATTTTGTGTGTTTTCAGTTTTGCCATCACGATGCCTGCAGTTTTGATTGTTTTTCTGCATTCTTGAGAAGTGCGTGGTTGATCTTTTTCTTTCTTTCTTTTGTGCTTAATACCTTCTTAAGCATCTCTAGTAGAGCTGGTCTGGCAGCAGCATAAACTCTCAGGGATTGAATGTCTGGGAAGATTTTTAATTCTCCATCACTGATGAAGTTAGCAGAGTAGGAAATTCTTGGTTGGGTGTGTTTATCTTGGAGAACTTTGAAGATTGAACGCCAGTCTCTTCAGGCCTGTAGTGTTTCTGTATATAAGTCTGCTGCTATTCTAATTGGTCTTCTACAATAGGTAGTCTGGCCTCTCTTCCTGCCTTAAAGAATTTTTCTTTTATGCCTACTTTGTGTAAGCAAATTACTTGTCTCTAGGAGTTGATCTTCTCATTTGATGCCTTTCAGGGCTTCTCTGTATCTCTTGTGTTTGGAAGGTCACATCTCTAAGGAAATGCAGGAAGTTTTCTTGGATGACCTCATGGCATATTTGTTCTAGGGTGCTTTCATTCTCTTTTTCTGCTTCGGGGATACCGATCAGGCATAAGTTTGGCCTCTTGGTATTATTGCACATATCTCAAAGACTTTGTTCCATCTCTTTAAGTTTCCTTTCTGTGTTTTTAACAGATTGGGTTAGTTCCATATTTTGGTCTGCTCCAAGATTCTTTCTTCTGCTTGATTAACTTTGCTTTCCATGCTTATCAGTTTATTTATTTCATTGACTATATTCTTTATGGGTTGTATCTCTGTAATTAATTATTTTGTGTTTCATTTTCCTTTCTTGGTTTTTATTCATCTTTTCTAACCATTCGTTTGTCTCTCTATTTGGGCCTGAGAACAGTCTGTCTGGGCACTCTTCATTGTTTGAGTTCTGAAATCTGTATTCTTCAGCACCATCTTTCTAGGGGTCTCTGGGTTACCTGTGTTTTTTCATTTATTTCTCTTCATTTGTGGTGGATTTTTCTTTTCTCTTTACTTCCATTGTTCAGCAAGAGGGGGAAATAGTTTTTATTTCTGTTTGCTTCACCCCCTAGTCTTCCTTTGGTAAAGCCTCTGGATTTGTTTGATTTTGAAGCTGGGTTGGGGGTGGAGAACTGTGCTGTCCTTTTGCAGCTTTGAGATTTGAATAAGGTGTGTTGGGGGGGATGCTAAGATTCAAAAGCTGCCTGCAGATTACAGTGTTAGCTGACTAGTTATGGGACACATTTCTCACAACTTCACAGTCTGTCCATGCAATGGGAACATATATATATATATATTCTGGATACAAAATAGCATAAGGGAAAGGAACCCCACTCATCCACTGTGGGCTCAATTCTTCAAATTCTTCATCTCTCGTTGCAGCCATAGAGCTGTAAATGTTCTAGTTAGGGGGATGGGGCTGTTCAGTCTCCTTGTCAGGTCTGTCCCTCTAGGGATACTGCACCCAGGGTATTCTTTCTGAGTTGACAGTGTTTGCCCTCAGAGAGGTGCTGAATTCACCCCTCAGTCTCAGGGAGTAGCTCTGCTGTTCAAGTGGACAGGCCAGAGCCTGTCTCTGCCCATGTACTACCAGGACCAAGGTGGTGGGGACATCTCTACATCTTGTCTTCCACTGGGACTCAGCAGCTATTTCCTCCGATGTATTTTCTCCACGGTCCCTGCTGCCAATGTCTGATCTGGTGCTGAAGACTGGTGGTGGTGGGCTGCACCAGCAGTGGCTGTTTTTCGCCTTGTTCTTCCAGGTAGGGTTGCAGAGGTGCTGTCTACCTCTGGGTCATGGATCTTGCTGGGATCTGAGTAGCCATGTGGGGCGGTTGCCTCAGCGGGAAAGCTCAGGCCATCTGTTTCCACATCCCCACTCAGTCAAGACACTCGCATACCCACTTGTCAACACACTTGAATGCATTTTTGTCCCTATGCACACTCATTTATACAGACTCATACTCTGACTGACTCTGTCGCCATCTTGGAATCTGTCTTCTGTCGTCACTTTTTATAAATAGTCTCTCTATGTTTGAAAATAGTTCTGTATATTTCCATTGGAGCAGTTATGTTAATCCCCTGAATGTGTGTGTGTGTGTATTTATACTGATTTTTTAAATGTTCTATTACTGAGAGGCATATCTTAGAATCTCCTACTATGATTGTGGATTTGTCTATAATTCCCTTAGATTTTTGTTCAATTTTTGCTTCATCTATGTTGAAACAGTTAAAAATAACGTCTCTTTCAAGTGCTCTGCTTCAGCTCACCACTCAACATATGCAAAAAGGTATATCATCAGTTTAAAGAAGCCCTTAGCCTCCCTTTTCTTCTTCTGTGTGGTTTTTATTTCGTAAATTCCCTCTTAGGGTTCAAACTGATTTTGGGGTGGGAACAGCAGTGCCAGTTCACCATCTAGGCAGGAGAATCATTGGTTTTCTAAAAGTTGAGAAGTAAAAAATAATATATGAATTTTTGAATATTTTAAACAATGGTTCAGGAAAAAAACGGTTTTTCATTTACTATATGTATAATTCCAGAGTCTAAATGTTGATATATAAAAACCTGAGAATATGAGGTAGATTTTTTTTTTAAATTTATAATATCACCCTATCACTTAAAAGGATCCCTCTTGTGTTTCATTTTGCTTTAGGTAATGTAGCAATTCAGGAAAAAGTTAAAATATATAGACTCTGTACTCAGAAACTTACAAGCTAGTGCAAGAGGCTAAGAATTGTAAAATAATTAGAAAGTAATAGTCATCTAGTGTTATCAGTAGTTAAGTATTACACAGTAGAATGCTTCATCAGAGTTCAGAAGAAGGAGATCAATTGGGGTTAAAGTCCTCAGAAATGGCCTCATTTAAGATGAAAACTGACACTAAAACTCTGGATGAGATCTTGATGGCCTGAAAGAGGACGAAATCCTTTTAAGATAGAAGGAACATGATAGACTTTACTTTATATGATTGAAATTTCCAAAATACACTTATTAGTTATAGAGTATCCCCATTTTTATATGATGTTGGGACCTTTTTGTAAGATATTTTCTTGAATCTGTGTTTTGTTTGTTTGTTGGTTTTGTTTTTTTGAGTAGGAGTCTCACTCTGTAGCCCGGGCTGGAGTGCAGTAGCACGCCTATGGCCCCTGCAACCTCATCCTGCTGGGCTCAGGTGATTGTTCCATCTCAGCCTTCCAAGTAGCTGGAACCACAGGCATGTGCCACCACACCTAGCTAATTTTTATTTATTTATTGTAGAGATGGTCTTGCCGTGTTGCCCAGGCTGGTCTTGAACCTGTAGACTCAGGCAATCCTCTCACCTCCATCTTCCTAAGTGCTGGGATTACAAGCATGAGCCACTGCACCCAGCCTATAAAATACTTTCTAACGTTACACATTTGAAAACTAAGCATTTTATTTGGCAACTCAACTTACTTAGAATATATAATAGAGGCATCTCAAAAGATGTTTCTCAGTCATACCTTGAACCTTTAGTTGTGGATGATTCTACATAGATGAATAGATTGTAATATTAATAGTTAATGCTGTGTTCTGAGTGTTTTAAGTTTAAGTTATCTAATTATCACAATTTGGAAGATAGATATTATTCTCACTTTTTTAGGTGAAGAAAATTAAGACACAAAATGGTGAAGCAAACTTACCCAAAATAATTAGTAAGTATAGAGGCAGGATTCAAACTCAGGCAGCCTGGCTCCAGAATTCATATTTTCCATCTAAAATATTATTGGTGTAATTTGTATGATATAGTTCCAATTTATGAACCTTGCAACAAAAAAATATAGACTTTTTGTAGTATCTATTGGTTGGCTTATATTTTTGAAATATGTGTAATTTTTTTTTAAGACGAAACTGGAAATTCAGAAGGCCCTTGCAGAAGATTCCACTGTGTATGAGTATGACAGTATTTATGATGAAATGCAAAAGAAAAAGGAGGAAAGTAATCCTAAATTGCTTCTGGGAAAAGATCGAAAGGTTTGTAGCTGAAATACAAATTTTCTTTGACTTCGACTTGTATCTTAATTTTACTTTAACATGAGGATGATCTGAGAAAAAGCTTTTAGATATTTGAAATGTGAAGAGCCCCTAGTTCCAGATATTATAAATTTGATATAGAATTCTAGTGGCAAGTGAATTATCTAACAGTTTTAAAATTTTAGTTTTTTGCTTTGAAGCTTTTGCAAATAATTTTTTAAAATTTTTCCTTAGAAATTTTATATGCCAAATTTGTACTGCACCTGCCCTGTTCATGCTTATTTATGGTATTTATCATCTCTGTCTATTGTTTTCTAATCTAACTGGTTATTGAATCATCTGCCTACACACATTATAGTCATGTTTTCCATTTGAAGAAAATTTGGGAGAGGAAAAATTGAGATAAGTTCAAATTTTATTTCTGTAGCTTTGTTCTTTGATAGCAGAGACTGATTTTTAAGGATGTTTGCATCTTATTGTATCTACTAGTGGAGTGATGGTGTAAAGTTATAGTAAAGCTTCTATTTTAAATAATCATTTCTAGAAATGTGAAAAACAACAGGAACTTTCCTGATTCATTTATTTTTTTGAATTAAGAGAATACCAGAAAAAAGGGTGAAAAAAACACTGAGAAAATTTTTTATTTAGAGATTTTAAAAAGTAAAATAGCATTATAAATAATTTCTATCTCTGCTATGCCCACATGTTTATTGAAAGCAATGTCAGTGTTAATCTTGCTATTAAATGTATGTTGTATTTTGGGAAAAAGACAGTCATATTCAGGCTAATCATTTCTACCTTAGTGAATTCATGACAAAAAATTATAACATTAACAATTATTTTTTACTCTTTCCTAAATTATTTTTTTCCGTAGCCCAAGTATATTCACAACTTACTAAAAGCAGTTGAGATTAGAAAAAAGGAACAAGAAAAGAGAATGGAAAAGAAAATACAGAGAGAAAGAGAAATGGAAAAGGGAGAATTTGATGATAAAGAAGCATTTGTGACATCTGCATACAGGAAAAAACTACAAGAAAGAGCTGAAGAAGAGGAAAGAGAAAAGAGGGCTGCTGCACTTGAAGGTAAAATGGAAGAGGGGAGAGGTAGATGGAACCAGAGCAACAGAATCTCTGCCCTGTGATCAACTGTTCAGCTGTTAGCTAAACTCTGGGTTATAATGGTGTGATCATAATTTACATATAAGAATTTTAAGATACACGCTATATAGTAGTATAAAACCAGGGGAAATTTTAACTGAAACTGAAAACACTGAACTCTTCAATAACTATTATTTCTAGTAGACTTTTTATCTTAGTTCTCATTTTATTGCTTAAAAATATAATCATTATAAGTCGTTGCCTTAGAACATGATTTCAAATATAAAGCCATTTATTACAAGGTATTACAAGGTATACACCATTTATTACAAGGTTATTACAAGGTATAACACCATAACATTTCTCAAAAAACATAAATGTAACTAAATCCTAATTATGTTTTCTGGGATGAGAAAATATGGAGTCACACCACTCAAGGAGCATCAACTGGGCAATTAGAAGAATAATAACATTAATTGAAGAAAGAATAAAGATGTGCAGGGGTTAAAGAACATCTTGTGCTTTACTTTAGTGCTTTCTACTCATGATCATTTCTCAAAATCTAAATAGAATATATCCTTATAAATAATGTAATTGGCAAGTACTCATCAAATTTCAAATAGAAGAAAACCAAATCTGTAATATTCTGTGGAATCATGTCCTGTGTGTTCATCTAGAGCACTAGCCAGCAAACATTCTGTAAAGGACCATATAGTATTTCAGGCTTTTTGAACTTGTAATATCTGATGCAGTATTCAGCTCTGTATTTGTAGTACAGAAGCCCATGTGCACATTACATAAACTGTGTTCTAATACAAATGTATTTACACAAACAGGCAGCAGGCCAAATTTATCCTGCAGGCTGTCATTTGCCAACTCCTGATCTTGAGATAGCTTACATACTGTGTGTTATATACTCTACGCCTGTAAAAATGAAATGGTATTGTACCCAGTTGAATATATTGTCATTTTTGCTTTCCCTCTCATAGCACGTTTGGATGTAACCAAGCAGAAAGATCTCAGTGGATTTTATAGGCACCTACTAAATCAAGCAGTTGGTGAAGAGGAAGTACCTAAATGTAGCTTTCGTGAAGCCAGGTGAGAAGTGGCATATGTAATATTTAGAAGAAAGGCACTGTTCATAGTCTGTGATTGTGGGGTCATTTTAACCCTCTGTAAGATGGAATATTACAGCATTGCATGTTACGTTGTCAGCTGACCTGACCTAGTTGAATATCTGACTAGGAATTTGAAGTTTCTTAATGTAAAAACCTATGGATTTGTAGATTTAGTTCAAGATTATTTTTAGTCTGTGGTTCACAAAAATTGTTAGTTTACACCAAAACAGTCTCAGTGGTTGAGTTCAATATTGTAAAACCAAAGACTTAGACCTTTAATGTATAAAATTTCTGAATATTTAAGTGCTTTATCGGTCTTATAAGTAACCTTCAATGGGGGACAAAGCCCAATTATAGTCTTTTTAATTTTTTTTAACCAAAAGTATAGGTATCTCTCATGGCCCTGGTGCCTTAAAATTATTGCTGTGAATTGTGAAATTTGGACAGAATAAGGTGTCTACAACTTAAATCCTACTTGCATGTTCAGATAGTATATAAAAAAGGAAAGTGATTTATTTTCATAAGTAGGACCCAGCATTCATAAGATGTAAGATTCATATATCAGAGACTGGAACTGCATTGTCCAATATATAGCCACTGGTTACATATAGGTACTTAAATGAAAGTAAATAAAGGTTGAATACACTGGCTAATGCCTGTAATTCTAGCACTTTGGGAGACAGAGGTGGGAGGATTGCTTGAGACCAGGAGTTCAAGACCAGCCTGGACAACAGAGAGAGACCCCATCTCTTTAAAAAAATTTAAAAATTAGCTGGGCATGGTGGTACATGCCTGTAATTCTACCCACTCGAGAGGCAGAGGTAGATGGATCACTTGACTTCAGTAGTTTGAGACTGCAGGGAGCTGTGATCACAGTTTGTCCTAAACCTGTGTGTAAGCAAATTTTTGTGAAACAGAAACTTTCTTATTAGAAGATCTGAGTCTGTGTTGCTGGGGAAGCAGGGAGAGGTTGGAAAATGCAATTAAGGGTGAAGAGAGGGAATTAAGTATGTTCCTCACTTCTCCCCACACTACAAGGTTTGATCACAATTTTTAAAAAAATTTTTATTATTTTTTCTATTATTTTATTTTTTTGAGGCAGAGTCTCACTCTGTTGCTCAGATTGAAGTGCAGTTGCATGCTCACAGCTTCTGCAGCCTCAACCTGCTGTGCTCAGGCGATCCTTCCGCTTCAGCCTTCCAAGTAGCTGGAACTACAGGTGCATGCCATCACACCCAGCTAATTTTATTTATTAATTGTAAGGGTGAGGTCTCACCAAGTTACCCAGGCTGGTCTTGAACCTCTGGGCTCAGGCAATTCTCTTACCTCTACCTCACAAAGTGCTGAGATTACAGGCATGAGCCACCACACCCAGCTTGATTACAAAATTGAGAAGTGTGAACCTTAAAAAGTATATTTGAACATTCAGGTTTTGAATGGAAATTAAAATAATTATGTCTTTCTTATTAGAGTTTCATCTGGAATACTTAGGAGGCCAGCCATCAACTCCATAATGTCATTTACATAGTTGTACTTCTTAGAGTCTAATTGAATTCCTGAGTATTAGTCCTTTAGCCAAGATAGTTCTGCAGAAATTCCTAGGGATCCAAAGTTTTTATGCTATTAGTGTGATTATTAAGAGTGAATGGCCTGGCTCGGTGGCTCAGCCTGTAATCCCGCGCCTTCGGGAGGCTGGGGTGAGTGGATTGCCAGAGCCCGCAGGTTCGAGACCCACCTGGGCTACTTGGCAAGACCTCATCTCCACAATAAATCAAAAAATCAGCCGGGCGTGGTAGTGTGGGCCTGTAATTCCGGCTACTCGGAAGGCTGGGGCGGAAGGATCGCTGGAGCCCAGCAGGTCGAGGCTGTGGTGGCCAGGAGCGGCCACTGCACTCCAGTCTGGGTGACAGAGTGAGACTCCAACTGAAAAAAAAAAAAAAATGAATGTGTGAATAATGTAAAAAGGAAAAACTTATCAGCTAGAAAAATGTAAATGATATAAATGACTTTAATGTTGTTGATTCTAATAGCTGGTGAGATTCACATATTTCTATTTTGTTGTGTTAGGTGCAAAGGGGTATATCAGGACAGCTTTTTAATCATGAGAGAGATTAACTGATATTTAGAATTAGATTTGCTACTATTTTACTTTAAAAATATTATCTCCGTGTATTTTAAGGACTATTTCTATTTTTTTGAAAGAAAGAAAACACTGGGCACAGTGGCTCATACTTGTAATCCCAGCACTTTGAGAGGCAGAGGAGAGAGGATTGCCCTGAGCCCAAGGGTTCAAGACCAGCCTGGGCAACTTGACAAGATCTTGTTTCTACATTAAATCAAAAAATTAGCTGGGCAGGCGGCATGCTACTTGGAAGGCTGAGGCAGAAGGATCACCTGAACCCAGCAGGTCAAAGCTGCAGTGAACCATGATAGTGCCACTGCACTCCAGCCTGAGCAACAGAGTGAGACTCTCACTCCTAAATCAACTAATCAGTCAGTCCAACAAAGAGTCACAACTTGGACTTCATGTTATGAAAGTAGAACCTCAATCCAGAACCTGTCTTACTTTTACCAATTATTCTTTGTCTAGTTTTAGCAAGAAAATAAAGACTTGTACAGACCCTTGCTTGAAAGTTCTAGTAGTCCAATAGAGAAGAGCTAATTTTTCCTGCTTCACGTCTACAAATACTGAAAATATTCTGAATGGTTTCAAAATACTAGTTTGCATAGGCATTAGCACCTGTTTGCACTTAATCAAACAGTACATATAATTTGTTGTATTAACTTAAGTATTGAGAAAAATTATATGAACACTTCACTTGCTTACCACACTTGATATTGTGGCATTTTGTGTTTTAAAGGTCTGAGATAAAGGAAGAGAAAACACGGGGTTACTCCGATGAAGTAAATTCAGAGAACAGAATATCACATGAGAAATGCATTCTCCAGACTGGTGTGAAAGAAGAGGAAAACCCAGATGCGGACAGTGACTTTGATGCTAAGAGCAGTGAGGATGATGAAATGGAAGAACCTAAAGTGAACTGCAGAAGGGCAAAGGTCACAGAGACCTCAGGGAATGACTCCAGGCACCACAGGAATCAAAGTCACTCACAGTCATCTAGTGAAGAAAGAGGACATGGTGCCAGACACCACAAAAAAGGTTCCAAGTCACGAGGACATGAGAAAAGGGAAGATCAACACCAAGAGAGGCATTCAAGAGATCAGGAGGATCATTACACTGACCGTGACTACCAGAAAGAAAAGGATTCTTATAGGCACAGGGATGCCATTCATAGAGATTCCCACTGGAAGAGGCATGAACAAGACGATAAACTGAGGGCAAGGGACCAAAGAGAAAGAAATGACAGAGAATGGAAAAGGGAGAAAGACAGGGAGAAATATTGTCCAAGGGAACAAGAAAGAGAAAGAGAACGAAATGATCATGACCGACACAGTGAGAAAGAGAAGGAAGAGAAAAGCAAAGAAAAGGAAGAACATATGAAAGTAAGGAAGGAAAGATATGAAAATAATGATAAATACAGAGATAGGGAAAAACGAGAATTAAGTGTTCAATCTTCAGAAAGAAATCGAGATAGAAAGGAAAGCAGCCCAAATTCTAGGGCAAAGGATAAATTTCTTGACCAAGAAAGATCCAGCAAAATGAGAAACATGGAAAAGGACAAAGAAAGAAACCAAGAGAAACCCTCTAGTTCTGAAACGTCACTGGGAGCAAAACACAGACTCACAGAGGAAAGGCAAGAAAAGGTTAAAGAACAAGATAAAGAACAAGAGCGACCACCTGAGGCAGTGAGCAAGTTTGCAAAGCGGAACAGCAAAGAAACAGTAATGTCAGCTAGAGACAGGTACTTGGCCAGGCAAATGGCGCGGGTTAATGCAAAGACCTATATTGAGAAAGAAGATGATTGATGGCTGCCCCAATAAAAAGATCTGTGGAAGCACAAAAAATTGTAACTTCTGAAACCTGCTGTATAAAACCATTAAAAGAGTATGTTAACATGGCTGGAACAGTATTTTTAAATATATTTTCAAAATTTTAGGTTTAAATCAAAAGTCAGTCCTTATATCTTGAATGTTAGGCTAAATTTATTTATAACATGTACTTATTGATACCACATTCTTTGTTGGATTCAAGAACCATAAGACTGGGCTAAGTCTCTGTAGTTAATGGGGAAAATTAGCTCCATGATGATTAAAAAATAAACTCTTAATAATGTTTTGTTGCAGGAGCTATTTTGTTTCTTAAATACTGTATTTCAGATAAAATATGTGGACAATAAAATAGAGAATACTGTTATACTTTATGTTCTGAAATTTGTATTAAAATGTAAAATGTGGATCATTTATGAAAATAACTTACAGCATAGTTGGCTTAAGTGAAAATAGAATGAAAATAAAATGCTTATACATTTTATTCATGCTTTTGTTTTCAGAGTTATTTCACTCATTTATGCTACGATTCATCTGTCACTTTTAGTAAAAATCACTTTTTTCTGTAATTCTGAGATCTTGACAAATTAGTAAATTAGTTATATATATAAATCACTTTAAGCTAAGGGTGAAAGTATGGAGACATTTAGCCTAAATAAAATGAGCTTAAGATTCAGGTAGCCTGTTTTTTAATATGTCTTATTTTGAGTACTCTGACAAAGTTAGTACCATTTATTACAAGTTCGATTTGTGTGTAAAAATAAAACTAGCATTTCTTTACTCCATCTTTGAAACTTAGCATTTGAAATTCTGCACTGTAAATTATTTATTTTATGGGGAAAGGATGAATGCTATGGAGAAAGTAGTTCTCCAATAGGTTTTCACATTAAGAAAATGATGTTTACATCTCTCATGATACTTTGTCAATACTTTATTATAAAGAGCTAGCCCATTTTCTTATTTTTAGAAAGATAAGCTTATTTAATAAGGCTGCTGATTGTAGATGAAGAACATTTTATTTTAAGCATCATATTTGGCATTCGTAAATCGTTTTATTATCTCTTTAAAAACCACAAAGGAAAAGTAACAAGAAAGTTAATGCCCAGATATCTGACTGACATTTAAATATCAGTTATATCCTAATACTTTTAATTTGATCAAGTGACAGTGGCAAACCCTAAAAAGCACTGATTAGTGTATACAGGGGAACAGCTTAATATAAGTGTGGAAAGGTAAGTTAGGGCGAGAACATGGGAGACCATGAGTGACAGACTAGAAGTCTTCAGCTTTGGTAGAAAATATGTTTCTTTGTTAGCATTGTTTTATAGTTAGAGCCATGCATTGGAAAGAATAATGTGATGATGGTGTGCAAACTAGGAGAGAGACTGGTGTCAGATCTGATAAAAGTATTTCCGTTTCCCAGTAGTTCAGAGATTTTCACAAAGCAGCTTGGATACCTTAGATAGCAGAAGCTATAGATTCATCAACTTGCTTAGTTTGACATAAATCAATGTGAGAGACGGCAAATTAAGGGTTTTCTTGTCGCTCCTTTTCCAGACATTCAAAATGTTGATTTTGCCTGCCTGGCATTCATTCCCCACTCTTCTGGTAACAGCACCTTGATTTTTCATTGGGAAAGCACCCCTTTAGTTTGGGGATTAAATGGGGGCAGAGTCACCTCCAGGAAGTGTGTGTGACTCAGGCTAGGCTGATTCTGACACAGAATTTGAAGAAAGAGGTGTTTCCCACTAACATTGCTGACTATGAAGATGAGCTCAGTCTGGAATTCGATGGGGGAGTGCCTCACAGTAGCAGAATAAAGCCCACACAAAAGAGAACAAGTGAGAGAGAGGACCAAGACCTGATGATTATTTTTGAATCTCTGGCACTAGTGCTCCCCTCAAGACTACTCTTTCTCTCTGACTTTTGGCACTGTAGATTGGTTTGGCTTGTTTCTAGGTTCCTCAGTATTTATCCATTCTACTGTTTATTTTGTGGAGTTTTTATGAATAATGTTTCTAGGGATGTTCTTGTACTTCTAGTACACATATGTTTTGGTTGAGATAATTCCTAGGAATGGAATTGCTGATCCATTTGGCATATACACGATACTTTAGTACATAACTAGCAATCAGTTTTCTAAAACAGCTATGTACTAAAATACACTTCCTCCATCAGTGTATGGGAGTTCTAGTTGCTCCACATTTTCTTATACTTGGTATTTGTCTTCTGTCTGTCTTTTAATTTTAGCTATTCTGGTAGGTGTGATAGTATCTCATGGTTTTATTTTGTGGTTCCCTGATGGCTATCCTACATATTTACTAACTTTTGGATATCTCATTTTTAAGTGGTTTCTCTCTTTTGCCTTCCCCCTACACCTTTTTAAAATTATTGAGGGGAATCATCTGCCTTTTTTCTTATTAACTTGAACAGTTTATATTTTCTGAGTTTAAGTTGAATGTCTTTGCAACTTCTCTATGGCTTTACCTTTTTACTCTCATGATGAATAGATACTTTCTAATTTTTATAAAGTTAATTAAGATTAAATAAAATGGAAATTGCAGTTCCTTAGTTATACTAGACATATTTTAAGCACTCAGTAACCACGTGGTGCTGCTGGATCCCACAAAGACTACAGATTTAGAGAGCATTTCTATTGCAGAAGACTATACTGGACACCACTCTTGTAGAAGCATTGTCTTTTTTTTCACATTTAGATCTGTAGTGCACCTAGAATTAATTTTTGTGTATAGTGCATGATAAGCA
Source organism: Carlito syrichta (assembly GCF_000164805.1). Classification (NCBI taxonomy): domain Eukaryota; kingdom Metazoa; phylum Chordata; class Mammalia; order Primates; family Tarsiidae; genus Carlito; species Carlito syrichta. The sequence continues at coordinate 47,442 of NW_007248096.1, read as the reverse complement.
TTATTAATAATGTTTTGTATATGGTATAAGATAGGGTTTAAGCTTTTTTTTTCATGTGGATGTCAAGTAGACTCAGCGGTGAATGAAAATTTGTTTACGTTTAAACCACAATGGATACCATTAAACATCCACAAGGATGGCAAAAAATTCTAAGAGTCTTATGTTAATGAGGATGTGGAGCAACAGTAATTTTTGTGTACTACTAGTGTTAGGTGAACTGATAGAACCTTTTTTGGAAAACAGTTCGGTTTTACCAAGTAACATTGACACTGCATGTTTCCTATAACTCAAGTGTTCCACAGATGAACCAGGAATATATTTTTTTGACTGTGTCATTTTTTTCATTCTTATTGTTTTATTATAAAGATGTGAGGTACAATTCAGGGTTAGGTATACAAACGATTATGCAGGTGCCCTTGTTGATAAGATGTGCCCCTCCCTCCTGTAGCAGTTTCCTCTACTGCCAATCCCACCCCCCTTCCCTGAGTTTCCCACTACTCCCAATTCCTTTCTTATAGTATTATAATTGTTCAAGGTCCACTTATGAGTGAGAATATATGGTACTCTGTACTTTGTTTCTGTGATAGATTACTGAGTATGATAGACTCTAAATCCATCCAAGTTGCTGCAAAGTCCATATGTTTGTCCTTTATGGCTGCATAATATTCCATTGTGTATATGTACCACATTTTAAAAATGCAGTCCAGCTTCGATGGGTAGCATGATTGGTTCCATGTTTTTGCTATTGTGAATAGAGCTGCAACAATCATATGGGTGCAAGTGTCTTTTCTGCAGAATGATTTGAGTTCCTCTGGGTATATTCCCAATAGAGAAATTGCTGGGTCATTCAATTTCTAGTTCTTTCAGAAATTGCCACACTGTCTTCCAAAGAGGTTGCACTCGTTTGCAGTGTAGAAGATTGCTTTTTCTCCACATCCTCGCCAGCATCTGTTGTTGTTTTATTAATAATGGTCATTCTTACTGGGGTTAGGTGGTGTCTCTGTGTGATTTTTGATTTGCATTTCTCTGATGGTGAGTGAGGCTGAGCACTTTTTCATGTGTCTGTTGGCTACCCGTATATCTTCTTTTGAGAAGTGTCTATTCATGTATTTTGCCTACTTTTTAATGGGGCTGTTTTTTGTTTTTATTTTTTCCTTTCGGCGCATTTGAGTTCCTTGTAGATCCTAGCTGTTAGGCCTTTGTCAGATATATGGTTGGCAAATTTTTTCCCTGCTCACCTGATGGTTCCTTTTGCTTTGCAGAAGCTCGTTAGTTTGATGAGGTCCCACTTGTCTATCTTATTTCTTACGGTATGGGCACTTGGGATTCTGATCAGGAATTGGTTGCCAGTTCCAGCTTCCATAAGGATGGTTCCTGTGTTTTCTACGATTCTTATAGTTTGAGGTTTTACATTTAGGTCTTTGATCCATTTAGAGTTAATTTTTGTGTATGGTGATAGGTAGGAATGCTATTTCAATCTTCTGCATGTGATCAACCAGTTTTCCCAGCACCATTTACTTAGGTTCTCCTCTCCCCAGTGGTTGTTGGAGGCTTTGTCAAAAATGAGTTGGTTGAGAAATTGAGGCTTTGCTTCTGGAATCTCTATTCTGTTCCATTGGTCTATATGCCTGTTCTTTGACCAACACCAGGCTGTTTTGATTACTGTAGACTTATAGTAAAGTTTTAAGTCTGGAAGTGTGATACCTCCTGCCTTGTTTATTTTGCTAAGGATTGTTTTGGCAGTTCGTGGTCGTTTATGTTTCCACATGAATTTCCGTTGTCATTTCCAGGCCTGAGAAGAATGATATTGGTAACTTAGTGGGTATTGCATTGAGTCTGTGGATTGCCTTTGGTAGGATGGACATTTTAACAATGTTGATTCTTCCAATCCATGAGCATAGAATAATTTTCCATTTGTTTGTGTCTTTTTTGTGTAATTTTAATGTCTTTTTTTAAATTTCTTTGAGCAGTGTTTTTTAGTTCTCATTGTAAAGGTCTATTACTTCTCTGGACTAGGAATATTAATAAGAGTTTTTCATCAAACTGGACACAACTTAAATGTCCATCAGTAGTAAAGAATATATACACATATAACACCAACACAGTAGTGAAATGAACACACTAGAGCTACAATTTCAGCACTGTAAGAAAAAGTAATTCATGCAGCTTATATGGAAGAAAAAGAAATACTATATTGTATGGAAATACATGGGTTGGTGGTAAAACTAAGGAAATACACAAAAATGATTATTACTATTTTTTTTAGTTGAAGTCTCACTCCTTAGCCCAGGCTGGAGTGCAGTGACACACACACTAATGGCTCCTTCAGCATCGACCTGCTGGCCTCTGGCAATCGTTCCACCTCAGCCTTCTGAGTAGCCAAAAATATAGACGTGCACTACCATGCCTGACTATTTTTTATTTTATTGTAGAGATGAAGGCTCACCAAGTTGCCAGGGCTGGTCTCGAACCTGCGGGCTCAGGCAGTCCACTCGCCTCGGTCTCCCAAAGTGCTGGGATTACAGGCTGAGCCACTGAGCCCAACTGGAAATGATTCTTATAAAAGTCAAGATAGCGAAACGTCATTGTACACCTAACCCTTAACTGTACCCCACAAAACCATAATAAAAAATACTGATTAATGAAAAAAAAAAAAAAAGTCAAGATAGCATTCATAATGGGAGAGGTGCACATAGGCCTTCTCGATGCTGACAATATTCTGTTTCTTGATGGCGATGACTTGGTTGTTTATTCTTTCAACTGTATATATGTTTGATAAGTTTGTGTACATATATGTCACAATGAACATTTTTGTAATTTTAATGTCTTTTTTTTTTTTAAGAGACAGGGTCTTTGTTCCTAGGCTGGAGCACAGTGGCACAATCATACCCCACTAACATCAAACTCCTGGGCTCAGGCGATCCTCCTGCCTCTGCCTCCTGAGTAGCTGGTACATAGGCATGCACCACCAAGTCCAGCTTTTGTATGTGTGTGTGTGTGTGTGTGTGTGTGTGTGTGTGGAGATGGAGTCTCACTCTTCTTGCCCAGGCTGATCTCAAACTCCTGGCTTCAAGTGATCCTCCTGCCTCAGCTTCCCAAAATGCCGAGATGACAGGCATCAGCCACTGTGCCCAGCCATAATCTTAAAATTTTTAATATACGAGTTGGAGGAACTGTTGGCAATCTTGGTTAATCTTAATCATTTCTATAGGAAGAATCTATATAGACTTGTTAATGATTAGTCAGATGGCTTGTGCACAGGGCAGTACTTTGATAATGTATTATTTGGACTAGTATAAATAAGGGATTAAATTTGTTGTTAGGTATTGTATGTTAAACATATAAGGTCTGAAATAATGTGGAGAAATGTTATGAATTGGTAATCAGCTGTCTCTCTGACTCAATTTTCTTTCTTTCTTTCTTCCTTTTTTTTTTGAGTTGGAGTCTCACTCTGTCGCCCAGACTGGAGTGCAGTGGCCGCTCCCGGCCACCACAGCCTCAACCTGCTGGGCTCCGGCGATCCTTCCGTCTCAGCCTTCCGAGTAGCCAGAATTACAGGCATGCGCTACCACGCCTGGCTGATTTTTTGATTTATTGTAGAGATGAGGTCTCGCTGCCCAGGCAGGTCTCGAACCCGTGGGCTCAGGCAATCCACTCACCTTAGTCTCCCAAAGGCGCGGGATTACTGGCTGAGCCACCGAGCTTGGCTTCTTTTTTTTTTTTTTTTTTTTTTTTTTGAGTTGGGGTCTCACTCTGTCACCCAGACTGCTGGAGTGCAGTGGCTGCTCCCAGCCACCGCAGCCTCGACCTGCTGGGCTCCTACGATCCTTCCTTCTCAGCCTTCCAAGTAGCTAGAACTACAGGCACACACTACCATGCCTGGCTAATTTTTAATTTATTGTAGAGATGAGGTCTCACAAGTAGCCCAGGCGGGTCTCAAACCCGCGGGCTCAGGCAATGCACTCACCTCAGCCTCCCAAAGGCGTGGGATTACAGGCTGAGCCACCGAGCCCGGCTAGCTACCTCAATTTTCAATAAGGTATAAATGACTCAGAATATCTTAGTTTTCCTTTCCCTCCTCATGATTACCATTACTCCAGTCATACCAAATACTTAAGAGTTCTGCCATGCTAACTGTGCTTTCTTACATACTGGTTGCTTTTCCTGGAATGTTTCTGCCTAACTCCTCTTTTTAAAAGCCGAGTGGAAGTCTGATCTCCTCCAGAAAGCCTCTCTTGATGCCTCTTTTGTTTCAGCAATGCCTGTTTCCTTTGCATTCTGTGCTTAATACTATCGCAGCTTCATAGTATGACAGAATGTGAGGTCAAAGATCCAATCTTATTCAGTGGTGTGTGTCCACTGCCTACTATCATGCTTGCATGAGTAAAGGTTTAGAAAAGTTTTTACTCTATTGTTTTAACTTCATTTGTCTTAATATTTCTCAAGTATTTCTTAAAATCAGAATTTAAAAACTGGGATGTACCTTAGAAAGTGTCTAGCATAACCCTTGCAACCTAAAATGCTTGCGAGGCACTAAGATGTGTTTCAGAGCTGAGACTTGGCAGTCTTAAGTCCGCCACTGACTAGCTGCATAACCAGCAAATTAACTTTTCTGAACTTTTGTCTCCTCATCTGTAAAATCAGGATAGTAATAGTAATTTCTTTGTAAGAGCAGCATGAGAATTGCTTCAAACTATGCATATAAAGCTTTGCCTGGCACTGATAATATTAGTAATTATTGTGGCTCTCATTACTTACAAGGAAATGGGCCAGTAAAGCTGAATGACTTACCCAAGTTTACTCAGCTAGCTAGTTAGGGCTGAGAAAGGACTTGAACCCTTATCTTCTCAATGCTATTTGGCTGCTGTATCTGCAGGCGTGGAAAAGTTTTTTGTTTCTGGCAAAATGTATGATATTAGTCATATTTATAATGGAGGGAGGTTAGGCCAGACTAGTGATGTGAGATTTGATATATTGTCATATATTCAGCAAACTGAGGGTTATGTGCTAGATGTTGCACGAGATTCTTATTAATTATGTTAGGAAGATGTCAGTCCTTTTGTGCTGCTATAGCAAAATATCTGATACTGGATAATTTATTTTTAAGAGACAGGGTCTTGTTCTGTTGCCCAGGTTGGAGTGCAGTGCCTCAATCATAACTCAATATAGCCTCAAACTTCTGGGCTTAAGCGTTCCTCCTACCTCAGCCTCTCTAGTAACTAGGACTACAGAAATATCACCATGCCCAGATGGTTTTTGTTTTTCATAGAGATGGGTCTCACTATGTTGATCAGCCTGGTCCTGAATTCTTGACTTCAGACAGTCCTCCCATCTCGGCCTCCCAAAGCACTGGAATTGCAGGTATAAGCCATTGCACCCAGTGAGACTGAGTAATTTACAAAAGGGCAGAAATTTGTTTCTCAAAGTTCTGGAAGCTGAGAAGCCCAAACCAGCAGATCCGGTGTCTGGTAAAAGGCCTGCTCCATCGATGGTGTCTCCTAATGGTGACATCTTCATGTAGCAGAAGGTGGAGGGGCAAAAAGGGCTTGAGCTAGTTACCTCCAGCCTTTTTAAAAGACACTAATTCATTCATAAGAGCGGAGTCCTTATTACTTAATCACTTCCCCCAAAGGACCCACCTCTTAATACTATCTCAATGGGGATTGAGGGTTTTTTTGTTTGTTTTTGTTTTGTTTTTTGAGTTGGAATCACTGTTGTCTGACTGGAGTGGCATGCTCACTGCCACTGCAGCCTTGACTTGCTGGGCTCAGGCAGTCCTTCCACCTCAGCCTTCCAAGTAGCTGGAACTGCAGGTATGAACTACCACGCCCAGCTAATTTTTTGATTTATTGTAGAGATGAGATCTCACCAAGTTGCCCAGGCTGGCTCAGGCAATCCTCTCGCCTCAGCCTCCCAAAGTGCTGGGATTACAGGCATGAGCCACTGTGCCTGGCAAGGGATTGAGTTTCATTGTGAGTTTTAGTGGGGAAACACATTGAAACCATAACAGAAGACAAAGCCTCAAAGAAAAATTAAAGCAATAGCAGAAAATGTTAAGAGTTTGGAAAATGTTTAGAAATAGACTTTATTGCTGAAGTTTCTCCCCGGAAGATGCTTTGTCCAAGTTCTGCCCAACCTACTGTATTGTTAATCTCCTTCCTCACCCTGCCCCTTAAGAAAATATGATGGCTTTCTCAGGCTGTGATTGTAGCTCTTGATGTAACTGCTTTTTTTGTCTTTTCATTGTCCCTTCCCTAAAAATTCCACCCGAAAGCCATTAGGTGGGGCTGAGCAAGGTAGTGCCATTATGACCCAGAGCTGGATGTCACAGAAACACAAACGAGTGTTAATTGTGTTAGGAAGATGTCTTAGTCCTTTTGTGTTGCTGTAGCAAAATATCTGATACTGGGTAATTTTTTTTATCTTTTATTTTTAAAAGGGTCTTGCTCTGTCACCCAGGTTGGAGTGTAGTGGTGTTATCATAGTTCACTGCAGCCTCAGATTCCTGGGCAGCAGCTTCCATGATGTGCCAGCCCAAGGGGATAGAGAAGGCATTCATTCAGTGGCTGGCAGTGGTGACTGCCCAACAAGGGTGGTTGGCCTGAGCAGGGTGAGAGGCGCATTTGTATGGGGGACTTACCCAGCATGAGGTATCAGCCTGAATGGAATGAAAGGTGCTGCTTCTGTTGAGAGGATGGCAGCAGCAGCAATGGAAGGGGTACTGACCAAATAAATAAATATAGTCTATTATGGATCATGGGAGCCAGGCATCTCACCATCCTAGAAGGAGTTATAAGGGAGAAAATTAGAATGAACTTTATAACGTTGGATTGGAATTGGAGATACTGGTTCTCAGTTTGCAAGATAGAAAAATAATTATAGGTGCAAATGTATATGTGCACTCACACACATACTTTAGTTCCAGAAAGAAGACTGGGGTCAGTGACAACTCAGTGACAATGAGAATATCTAGCATTTAGATCTTGGTTTCTAAATACACTCTTCACTAAAAGGAACCAGGAACTGGGCGCAGTGGCTCACGCCTATAATCCCAGTACTTTGGGAGGCTGAGGTGAGAGGATTGCCTGAACCCACGGGTTTGAGACCAGCCTTGGGCAACTTGGTGAGACCTCATCTCTATAATAAATCAAAATATTAGCCAGGCATAGTGGTGCGTGCCTATATTTCCAGCTACTTGGAAGACTGAGGAAGAAGAATCTCACTGGCTAAATAGGCAATTTGAGCATCAAAATAAATAATAATGGATTAGATACAACAGGAATCCATAAAAAATGAATGAATTGGAAGTTTGATGAGGAACAGGACATTTGCATGGTCTCAGAGTAACACCTCCCCCTACAAAATACTAATAAGTGACAAAAAGAAAATGAACTTTACAGGAAAGCCTGGTAGACATCACCTTAATCGAGTGATTGAAGTTAACATCACCAGTGAAGTGACAAATCAAAACTGTGCTCCACCTGACAGGAGGCAATGAAAACAATACAGCACCATTCCTTCAATATTCCTGCCAAAAATACATAGCCTGAATCTAATCATGAGGAATCAATCATCAGACAAACCAAATCGAGGGGCATTATACAAATTAACCAACCTGTAATCTTCAAGGAGAGACTGGGAAACAGTTCCAGGCTGAAGGAGACAAAAAAGATATGAAAGTCAATGAAATTGATTCTGGGCTGGATCCTTTTGCCTGAAGGACATCACTGAATGGGGTCTGATGATGAGATGGCAGTAGTTTGTCAAAGTTGCTTTCCTGATTTTGATAGTTGTATTGTGCTTATGGAGGAGAATGTCCTTGTTTGTAGGAAACGCAACCCTCATGGTTTTAATTTTTAAAGTAGGATCTGTACTTTAAGATTTTTAAAATTCAAATCCATTTAATCAGATCTCAACATGAACTATCCTCTCCATCATTTTACATATTGAATGTTTTAATTTGTAAAAACCATGTAAGTAAAAAAAAAAAAAAAAAAAGAAGGAATACTGGTAATCATTTTGAGATCTTTAGAGTTATTAGTGATGCTTTTCAAAACTAGAGCTGAGACCCCAAACAGAATCCTGTAATTGAAATACTCCCCTTGATCGTGGAGTTACCCCAATTCTCGTAAAACATTGGTAGCAGTAGCATTTATTTGAAATAATAAGAAAATATATAGGGAAAAACAGCACCGCTCAGATGACCACTAAGCCTTGATAGTAACAACTGACATATCACATTTGAATGGAACAGATATAAAGCTTAGAACTGCTTAGGCGCAGTGGCTCAAGACTGTAATCCCAGCACTTTGGGAGGCCTAGGCGAGAGGATTGCCTGAGCCCACAGGTTTGAGACCAGCCTAGGCAACATGGTGAGACCTTGTCTCTACAATAAATCAAAAATCAGCCAGGCATAGTAGTGCACGCCTGTAGTTCCGGCTACTTCGAAGGCTGAGGTGGAAGGGTCGCCAGAGCCCAGCAGGTCAACAATGGGGTGGCCATGAGCATGCCACCGCACTCCAGTCTGGGCGACGGAGTGAGACTTCGATTAAAAAAAAGAGAGATTAGAATCAGATTTATGGCATACCACCAGCACAAGTAGAGCTCATTCTGATGTGATATTTATCCTGATTTCTGTCCCCATTTTATTTCCCCACTTTTGTTTTTCTTTCCTGACTTGCTTATGTTATCCTCTATTTTAGGAATCTCTGCCTTAGTATCTTATTTTAAACAAGTCAATGTAAATCAGCTAATCTGAATCTAGTACAAAGATTATATTTAGTTTGGTGATGTTACCTGGAGAATCTTTCTTAACTAACTGCAGAGTACACACACATATGACACATCAGTGGCAGGTTCTTTCCCTATTTCTATCCCTCTTCCCTCTCACACTCTAAAATGAGACAGAACATCCTTGCAGTTTAGAAAAACATCCAGTCTGAGGTTGAATACGCTTTGGATTTCTCAGGCTCCTATGGATGTTAATTTTAAAGAGAGATATGTAAGTAACCTTTGGCCTGGAAGTAGAAAATCTAGGAATAAGGCCTGTCTGGAACTTTCCAGCTATATGGACTTGGGCAAATCAGTCATAACCTCTTGGAGTCTCAGCCTCCTCATCTGCAAACTGAGAAAATAATGTCTGTCACCCACACCTCGGGTGATCATGTGAAATGATACATATGAAAGCACATTATAAACGAAAGCACTTCACAAATTGCGAAGAACTGTATTAACTTATTTAGCTTTACTGAAATTCAATATTTTTAGTTCAGTCATTTTTGTAAGTGACATGTAGTGATGATTTGGGAGATATTTAAAGGTTTTGAAAATATACAATTAAGATTAAGATTTTTATTTTATTCTTAAGAGTTTGGAATTTTGTTTTTATAAGACAAGAACAATCTATCATGATATTGAGAGTTAATACAACAACAGTTCACAGCATAAATCATTTACCGATATTTCACAGTCTAACTTGGCACATTTATAACTAAACTGCATAGATGAATACAGGGTACTATATGCATTACAGGGGGTCGCACCTTGTCGCCCAGGCTGGAGTGCAGTGGCAGGATCACAACAACCATGGCCCATGGCTGGACCTCTTGGGCTCCGGCAATCCTTCCACCTCAGCGTACCGAGTAGCTGGGACTACAGGCACACCACCATGCCAGCCTGTATGCATTTTTAAAGAGAGGACTCTTCCATATAAATAAAATTTCTGCCAGATAAAAGTAATTAACTTCAGATATATCTAAGATACAACTGGAGTATTCTGAAGAGTTGTAAATCAAATAATAGTTTAAGTGCCATTTGCAAAATAACTGTAAACTCCCACTTAAAGTCTCTAATTTTGTCTTTTAAAACAGGGGTCCCCAACCCCTGGGCCATGAACTGGTACCGTTAGGAACTGGGCTGCAGGAGGTGAGCAGCAGGCTGGGAAGCTTCATCTGTATTTACTGCCACTCCCCATTGCTGGCATTACTGCCTGAGCTCCCTCTGCTGCCAGATCGGTGGCAACATTTGATTCTCAAACAAGCGCTAAACTTACTATGAACTGCGCATGCAAGGGATCCAGGTTGCACACTCCTTATGAGAATCTAATGCCTGCTGATCCGAGATGGAGCTGAGGCGGTGGTGCTATATATTTCATTATATATTACAATGTAATGATAATAGAAATAAAGTGCACAATAAATGTAATATGCTTGAATCATCCTGAAACCATTCCCCTGTGTGTCTCCCTGCCCCCAACCATTCATGGAAAAATTGTCTTCCATGAAACCAGTTCCTGATGCCAAAAAGGTTGAAGACTGCTGCTTTAAAATATGCATTTTTCATATGTCAGCTTTTCTTAATGAACACTTTTAATTTTAGAATGTGAATAGGAGCAATCTTTTTAAATGCCTTATTAAAGAATTAGAAAGTGCTCTTATTTGCTTACACTATTTAAGCAAAGGAATCGGATACCCTTCCTCCCCAAATATTGTTGTTTGGACTGTCATTGTTTATAAATTGATAGTAATAAATTATATACTATAATTGGAATCTTCAGTTATAGAATTGAAGGACTGAGATAATCTATTCTCTCCCCAAAATGACAAGGTTCTTCTTAGTTCAGCTGACATTAAAACATTTTTCTGTTGCAGTGCTCCACCAGTGCACACTGTCTCCAAATTAGAGTTGGCCAGTGAGAAAAATATATTTTGATAGCTTAAAAAAAAATACTTGCCTTGGTGGTAGAGCAGCTTGGCATGGATTCTGTGAAGTATTAGTAAGAGAATTACCACCTGAAATATACTGAGATTTATTTCCGCAAAAGAGCTCTTCTGTTGCAAAGGTTTTTTTTTTTTTAAACACCCAATATAGAAACAATATTGACTTGACTTTACATAAAACAAAAAGTCAGATATATTTAAGATTACATCCTAAAATACTTATCTTTTCTATTATGGTAAGTGTCTATTAAACCAATTGAAAGATGTGCTGTTTCATTCTCATAGGGGATATAAAACTTAAACCCATCTTCCTTTAGAAACTTCCAGATCCCAGGAAGAACAAAGAAATTAGCTTGTTTACCAGGTGTGTCTCTGCCTCTAATGGAATTATCAGAACTGTAAAATATTGTTATATTAAGAGACAGATAAGCAATGTGGGGAGGGTAATATTATAGAAAGTATGTTTTTTAAAAGACTTAAAGCTTTGAAATATCGCTGCCATGGAACAAAGCATGACAATTTTTTTCAAAGAGTCAAGATCTTGCTCAGTTACCCAGGTTGGAGTGCAGTGGCATGATCACAGCTTACCATAGCCTTGACCTTCTGGGCTCAGGCAATCCTCCTGCCTCAATCTCCCGAGTAGTTGATACTACAGGTATGCACCACCACACCAAGCTAATTTTCCTTTTTTTTTTTTTTTTTTTTTTTTTTTTGAGTTAGAGTCTCACTCTTGTCGCCCCGGCTGGAGTGCAATGGCATGCTCATAGTCACTGTAGCCTTGACCTACTGGGCTTAGGCAATCCTTCCAACTCGGCCTTCCAAGTAGCTGGAACTACAGATGCATACCACCATGCCTGACTAGTTTTTGTGATTTATTGTAGAGACGAGGTCTCACCAAGTTGCCCAGGCTGGTCTCAAACCCCCAGGCTCAGGCAATACTCTTGCCTTGGCCTCCCAAAGTGCTGGGATTACAGGCTGAGCCACCAAGCCCAGCCCAATTTTTTTTGTAGAGATGAGGTATATGTTGCCCTGGCTGGTCTCAACCTTTTGGATTCAAGTAATCCTCCTGCCCTAGCCTCCCAAAATTACAGACATGAGCCACTGCACCTAGCCCCCACACAAATTTTAATAAATATAATTGACTCATCTCTATATTGAAAAAATTCAGAAACCAGAATATTTCAGGTGGACCAGAAAAGCTTTCTGCAGTATGGGCATATTCCCTGTCTTGACCTTTTTCTGTATTTGGATTTATAAACTTCATTCTTTTTATTTATTTTATTTTTGTGTAGAATCTCACTATGTTGCCCAGGTTGATCTTGAACTCATTCCCTCAAGTGATCCTCTCACCTCAGCCTCCCAAAGCACTAGGATTACAGGCATGAACCACAACACTGGCCAGATTTCATTCTTTACCATGCTTCCCAAATAAGCACTTTCTAAGCTCATCTTCCTAGTTGAGAACCCTTTTGGTATAACTCTGCTTGAATTTTAAAATCTGATGTGTGAACTGCATGACAACTTGGAGGCGTTCTTCCCACTTAACATAGGGCTAGTTTTTTTTTATTACATGATTTGTGGGAATGACGGGTTGTGGCATAGTCTCTCTGAGGAATCCACTGCTTCTCTTTGCCACCCTTCCCTAACCAAAAAAAGTGATGGGGTAAAAAATGTTTTACTGCTGTGTTTAATGAAGACGGATATCCTGGACAATTCTGCTCTCTTAAACACCAGGTGTTGAATTATGTGTAAAGAGACACACTAAGAAAAGAACCAGGTTGGGTAGCTAAGCAATGTCTAACACGTGTGTAAGAAGAGCATAGTTAAACTATTGCATTCTATGGTGGTAAGCTTTGTTTTGACAGTGAACTCCAAGTCAATTGTACAGCAGCTAAAACATATTAGGTCAGTCCTTCCCACCTATCAGAAAGAATATGATTCTCATTCCAGGAGAATAATCTCCCTTTTTAAAGAAGGGGGGTGAGTTAAATGAAAATTCATATTTACACTTAAATATTGAGATTGGTAGTATCAAATTAATGAGCTTAGTGAAGAGGATGGCGAGGAAGTGACATCTCACAGAATAACTTTTTGCCTTATTTTGGAATTTCATTATTTGACCTGATTTTCCTTATTTGGTTTTGGAGCTATTGTATTGACTTTGGATTTGTTAGCACCTTTGCACCCATCTCCAGATGGGGCAGCCAAGGCAGTGAATTTAGGTTACAGTTATATGCATTCCAGCCAACAAGTGGAATATGTTTTAAATGGTTTGCAAGTTTACAGTTGGGAGAAGAATTCTTTGGACTTCATTGCATATCAATAGAGGCAACAACCTCTAATGATTGAATTGCCTTTGTGGTTTTGTCTTGTATCTTGCCCACTTTTGGGGTATTTCTTACTCATAAAATTCCAAGAAAAGATTAATTTAGGTCCTTAAATAATTTAACAATTCCATTTTTAGTTTTTATTTTTATGTAAATACTACAGTAAATGTAAAAGCTCTTTAAAATATTTAAAAATCCATCTACCTGTTCTTAAATTTTCCTTAAATAAATCCATAGTAGTACGAATAAATGGGGTCAAATAAATGCAAACTATGAAGAACAAAGAGATTTTCAATTTTTTTTTCAGTATAATGAAGTTTGAAAACTTTCAAAGCTCCTGTGTCTTGACAAAACTAATTTCGTTTGACAAAGTGCTTTTTAAAAAGTGGTGTCTTTGAATCGTATGTAAGTGTGTGGGGTGGGGAGAATCCATATCCAAATATGTTTATCGAGCAGGTTTTTTAAATTTGCAAAGCTATATGCTGCTGAATACACTGGCACTTGCATAACTCCTCTCTTTTCACCATGCTAGACAGCAAAGAGAGTGGAAATGAGGTAGCAGGAAGGAATAAAAGAGTGGAGATCATGAAGGTGGGTCAGTAAGGGACATTTTTTAATTCCCCTTTTCCGTTAATATTTGGGGAAGCTTCTCTGCAGCTGACACTTACGTATAAGGAAAATATCTTGCTAGGAAAAGCACAGAATCAGAAATAGCAGGGTATAGGGAGAATACAGGAAGATGGTCAGGGCAGAGTGTGCTGGGGAAAGGAAGCTGAGGGAGGCAGACCCATAACTGGATAAAACTGTTTCTCTGCCCCATGGACCCTCTTTTTACAAGCTTGTTAGAATTAAATTTGATTTCTATGGAAACCTGAAGTGATCTAGGGCCTGATGATTATGCCCTTTTGTCTTTTCTCTGACAGGGCTTTATTCCCTTCAAGATTTTGAAAAGGATGTCAGGCACTGCAAGGTAGTGTTTGCTTCTCTACCTATGCAACTGAGAGCTACAAGCCACCAAAGGCCACATTTACTTATTGGTATTAAGTGCTTTGTGTGGAACGAAAGATCACTCACTTAACTGATCATTTCCCAAGCAGCCTTACTTAGACTCAGTCTTGAAAATTATCTGGAGGGTGCACAACTGTGACTGCTAGGAAGTGTCAAGGTGGAAGAGGAGGTCCATGAAGGCTAACTCAGACTCTCCCATTGTTCTTGGACTGAGGATGCCCTTGGTTTGGGTGAGAGTGCCAGGTCTATATACTCCAGGAGTGAGCGAAAATCAGATTTACCCTCTTTCCACAAAGCGAAGTAACCTGAACAGTCACACTGGGTCATTTAAGGTAGACAGAGCTTAAAACAGATGGCCAGCTGAACGCTGAAGGCATGTATGTCAAGATCTATCTTCAGGCTGGGCATGGTGGCTCATGCCTGTAATCCCAGCATTTTGGGAGGCTGAGGTGGGAGGATCGCTTGAGTCCAGGAGTCCAAGACCAGCCTAGGCAACATAGAGAGACCTCATCTTTACAAAAAAAATTTTTTTAAAAATTAGCTTGGCGTGTTGGAACACACTTGTAGTTCCAGCTATTTGGGAGGCTGAGGCAGAAGGATCATCTGAGCCTAGGAGGTTGAGGCTACAGTAAGGTGTGATCATGCCCACTCTTGCCTGAGCAACAGAGTGAGACCCTGACTCAAAAAAACAAAATAGACCAGATTTGCCTGTAGAACACTCTCCTGATTGTTAGCAGAGAGCCAGGAAGATGGCAATGGAGTGCAGCAAGTGCTGAAGACTGGCCCATAAAAGAAGGTATATGGGCTAAAGTAATGTCACTGGAAAAGGAGAAGGTGGCAGAACATGTTGTAGTCATTATACGCTTCAACTAACTCATATAGTTTGTAATGAGCCCAAAGTATTGGAATAGTGATAAGGAAACACGGAAACAACAATACACACAGACACACACGCTCACATATTATTTTTCAGTTTAGTTTCTTACATCTTCCTTTCCTGACTCCACAGTGGCACACAGGTTAGTGGGTTCTAGTAGATTCCAGCTATAGAATTCTATGCTACTTGGAAAATATATGGCTAGCAAGACAGCATCCCTGTTTTCTCCTACATGGTTGATGCATTTTGAAACCTTTGGAAGCAAACAGATGTCAGATACCAGCAATCATACCAAGAAATGATACAGGAGACATTCACAGATTTGATTCTAAGCCTAATTCTAACTGATGACAGGGTGGTTTTCATCACCTCCATATACACCCTCACATGCCCCCAAATAGGACAGATCAGCTGTGGCACAGTCTATCTAACATGGTAATATGTCCAGGAGGTTTCATGGAAAGAAGTGGTTGGCGGCCACAAGTGTCTGGGCACCAGAGTCTCTTGGGACTGTGTCCCTATGGAGAAGGCCCTTCCGACATCAGGCTTAGCTGGAAACTCATTCACTTAGAGGGGAGAAGGCAGGGGTGACTCGTCAGAACTGGAAGAGGCTGTTGGGAAGCCTTTCCTCTCACTGAAGCATGTTACACGGCATTCAAACGGATGTCCCCACAGGGAATTTCTGTTGGTATTTCTGGAGTGATACTTTTAATAATACGCTGTTGGGAAAAAAATACAATGTTATAAACACTCTTGTAATTTAACAAAATTGCAAAAATATTCAACATTAATATTAAAACAAAGCTTACGTAGTATTTTAATAACATTTAATAGCAAGTTGGAATACTCTCTATTGACTTTCCTTAAGAAATTCCCAGCCAGGCACAGTGGCTCACGCCTATAATTCCAGCACTTTGGGAGGCCGAGGTGAGAGGATTGCCCGAGCCCCAGGTTCGAGACCAGCCTGGGCAACTTGGTGAGACCTCATCTCTACAATAAATCAAAAAATTAGCTGGACATGGTGGCACATGGCTGTAGTTCCAGCTACTTGGAAAGCTGAGGTGGAAGGATCACCTGAGTCTAGCAGGTTGAGGCTGCAGTGGCTCTGAGTGTGCCATTGCACTCCAGCCTGGGCAACAGAGTGAGACTCCGACTCAAAAAAAAGAAAAAGAAACAAAGAAACAAATTCCCACTCAATTTATTCTCAAATGTGGATTAAAATGGTATAAACATCTGCAAACTAATTAAGAAAATCATTATAACACTAATGGTAGAAAATTATGAGTCTTCAATAGAACTTCTGTGGGCCTATAACATGCCTTTGAATGACTTGGAAATGGCACCCTTTTCTCTGGACAGAGGAGGCTTCTGCGGCCACACAGGGCTTGGGGAGCAGAGTGCTGGATTTGGGCCCCTCCCCTCAGCTGGGCTCCTTTTGCCCTGTATTATATGCCCAGTGTTGTCAACCACTGTAATGACTGAGTATTACTGATTTAATGAATCCACCTGTGAAGCAGCATGATTACTTCATATGAGTGCAAATTATCACATAATTAAATTTTAAAAGAAATGACCACTTAAATCATCTTTTTTTTTTTTTTTTAATAGTCAGGGGCTCACTCCATTGTCTAGGCCAGAGTTCAGTGCCATGTTCATGGCTACCACAGCCTGGATATCATGAACTCAAATGATCCTTCTGCTGCAGCCTTTCAAGTAACTGGAACTACAGGCGCACACCATCATGGTGGGCAAATTTTTTGATTTATTGTAGAGACAAGGTCTTGCCTAGTTCCCCATACTGATCTCAAACCCCTGGGCTCAGGCAATCCTTTCGCTTCAGCCTCCCAAAGTGCAGGGATTACAGGTGTGAGCCATTGCACCTGGCTAAATCATCACTTCCAATGTAATCTCTTGTTGTTGTAGTATTCATCACAGAGAAGCTGAGAATTCCTACTACAGGAACAGCTGAAGTTCACAGAAGTTTTAAGACAGATCTGAAATATGCTTGGATTGGGTATGAAATATACAACCTGCCTTGTAAAACTTAGCATCAGAGTGACATGAAACAGTTCAGGGACATGGAGAAGAAGAAAAACAGGAGTGCTATGGAGGCTTAGAAAAGTCTTTATTCAGTTGCTTAGTAAGATCTTTTTTTCTTTTTTAAAGAAAGTAAGATTTATTGAGAGGACAGAAAAATTTATTGGGAGGGGACCCGAGAGGGTTGCCCAGTAAAATCTCTGATGACCAAAAAGTCCATGTATGATAAGCAGGCAAAATTGGCTCTGAAAGCATCCTTTGATTTCCTGATCTTTAGGTGAGGCTTTGCTACTATCTTTTCTCCTTTGGATTGAAAAAGTATAGAGTCCCCTTCGAGCTTTTATATTTTCTGATTCTAGGAGTGTGTTGTTCTTTAAGGAGCAGGGTCCATGAAATTAAAAAACTTCCATTTCTATAGTCAATGACATTCATCAAATTATACATTTTGTGTTCTCATGACCTTAGTATCTGAGTGCTGAACTCTCACACTATAAATACATTTAAAAAGGAATTGCTGCAATACCCATCAGACCAGGGCATGCCGAGTCACTGAAAGCAAAACTTCAGAAACCATCTGCTCCCATAGGTGAATATGTAAACTATAGCTGATTAAACAGAATTATGCCTTGCGAATTGAGAACTAGACAGAGATCACTATAACTAGTTTTGTAAGAGCCCTGCCACCCAGGCTGGAGAGCAGTGGCATGATCACAGCTCACTGTAGCCTTGAACTCCTTGAGAAGGGATCCTCCCGCCTCAGCCTCCTGAGTAGCTGGGACTACAGGCATACACAACCACGCCTGGCTAATGTTTTCATTTTTTGTAGAGACAAGGTCTCACTATGTTGCCCAGGCTGGTCTCCAACTCTGGGGTTCAAGCGATCCTCCCACCTTGGCCTCACAAAATGCTGGGATTACAGATGTGAGCCATCGTGCTCAACCCAACAAGTATATTTTAAAGATAAAGAAACTGAGTCCCAGAGAAAGTGAGTGACTTGCCATAGCCAACTAGGGCTTTTTTTCTCTCAGTTTTCTTTGACAGGCTGTCATACTGCTTCCTAGTAACTCACTGCTCCTCATCTGGTGGCCTATGGTGAAGATGGCCCTACAGTTAGCCTTACTTCTACTGCTAGTGGATCTGAGTTCTGTTATTTACACACCTTTGGGTGGCCTTCCCTTGCAAGAATGATGACTAGGATTGGATGCTGTAGCTTGTATAAAGGAATACTGATATTTGTTAATCTAACTACAGTTCTCACTCTTAACCTTGGCCTCTGGGTTTGAAGCATCAGAGCTCATGGCTCATCACAATTGCCAGAAAGGACAACCTGAAGGAATGAATTTAATGACTCTGAGTCCAAGTGTGTATTACAACAACACCAGGATCCAAGGCTCTTTGGGAGGAATGCAGTCATGATAGGACTGGTTCGGGTGCAGGAAGTTGGTAACTGCAGAACTCTGTTCACCTAGAATTCAGTTTTCCTGTGTGGGAAAATAAATGAGCCCAATTTCTCAGAAGGAGTCAATATTTAATTGCCTCATGTTCTCTTGCTACTCGTTTCTTATGTTTTAGGAAGATTGTACTGATGGGCTCATGTCTGAGTTTTGCTATAAGAGCCCACAGACTAGCCTACCTCGGTTCTTAGGTCATTAGAGGTTATCCCTTCTAGCTTTCCCTAAATACCACCTTCACCTTTGAGCTTGGTCCTGGAAAAAGCAGCCAACTATGGACTTGTAAGTAGTTACTTCTTCAGGCTCTTCTGCCAGAGCACCCTTCTTACTGTGGCAAGAAACATGACCAAACAAGTAGCAGCTAAAGCATTTTAAAACCTGGTAATGTGAAGTATAACCCTGTGGGGAATCCTGGTGGCTAAACCACTAACTCCGGCAGGACGAGATGGAAAATGGCTACTCGTCTCTCCCTAGCCACTAGCACAAACACTGCCTTAGCAAACTAAAAACCCCAAGGACAAGAAGGAGGCTGCAGCTAAAAGTGAAAAGAGCACTGGATCAGAAGTTCTGGATTCAGAACCTCTCTGTACTGTGTGTCCTTGGACAAGTCACTGAAATAAGGAAACTTTGAGCAGGACTCTTCCTAGCCTGTGTCCTGTCTGCTAGTAACACCTGCCCATCCACCTTCCAAGGTACTCGGATAACAAAATACGATAATCTACACACAGCTGCTTTGAAAAGTATGCACTTGCCTGGCATGGTGGCTCACGTCTGTAATCCCAGCACTCTGGGAGGCTGAGGCAAGAGGATTGCCTGAGTCCGGGGGTTCGAGACCAGCCTGGGCAACTTGGCAATACCTTGTCTCTACAATAAATTAAAAAATTAGCCAGGTGTGGTAGCGCACGCCTGTAGTTCCAGCTACTTGGAAGGCTGAGGCGGAAGGATCACCTGAACCCAGCAGGTCGAGGCTGCGGTGGCCATGAGCGTGCCACTGCACTCTAGCCTGGGCAACAGAATGAGATTCCGACTCAAAAACAAGAAGAAAAGTATGCACTCATAAAAATTGTAAGGCACTGTCATTACAATTTTTACAGCACATAAACTACTGAAATGAATCTTGCTATCATGGCAGAATTTTTTATTCCCGTGGCTTGTGCTAAAACTATACTATTATTGGACAGCTAACAATTGTTGAGCTAAAACTATTATTAAACTCTTATTTAACAATAAATTGCTGTTGAAATGTCCTTATTTTATGTGATGTTTTTCAAAATAGTACTTGTCACCTTGCTGTTAGAAAAATGACCATGGACATCTTCCACCATAATCTTCACTTGAAATTTGTGTATTGCTCCAGACATCACGCAATGTCCATGCTCAGTGGCAAGCAGGAGGCGAAGTAGTTGCCTGCTAAGTTTGATAAGCTGTACACAACCTAAGCTAAATGCTGTGGTGCACCCAGTGACCAGCTCACTCTTTTGCCATTGTATTTGAGACCTTGGAAGATACCTTAAGATGATAGCCATTTGAAGTTCCGCCATGGGACAGTGTAGGCATATAAATGTATACAGTTGAGCACCTTCTGGTGAACTTTATGTAGTAGATGTATCTCTTTGGAACAGAGCACAACAAGAGGACCCTTTTCTCCCAAAACAATTTCCAGTCTGAACACACACACACACACATACCAGCTAGCACATATCTCCTTATTAGCACATACCTCCTTAAATGTCCCTGGAGTGATGATCAGCCGGTAAGTTATATAGGTGGGGACGCAGATGACAGATGAAGTTCCTATACAGTAACCCAGGATGACACTCCAAGGGGGGTAATTATATTGGAAAAGTCGGAGCTGTGGCGGGCTCATCAAAAAACTGCAGATGATGAACTGAAACAGAAATTCCAAAAAACTGTTAAAAATCTTAGCAGTATCTATGCAGATAGAGACAGTTCTGATACTACAGTTCTGAAGCTAAGATACTCTTAGGAAATTCCCAAAATGTGATGCATCCTGGCTTGAACTCTGACACACGGATTGACTCACTTCTGTCCCCAAGCTGCAGAAATAAAACAGTCAGACGCTTTTCTTGGTTTTCCTCCCCATGTCCCATCTTAACCCCTACAGTGGGGATGACACAGTATTCCTATAGTTTCCCCTACAGTTAGGGGAGTGACAGCACAGTCCTCTGCCTCGGAGAAGAGCCCGACATCCACTGAGAGTGGTTTGGGCCCTGTCTTGCCAGGAGCGGAGGAATAAACCGGGTGACCTCTCCACAGCCCTTGCCAGACCTAGGGATTCTTTGCTTTTTTAATTTCCCTGTATTTCTCAGCTAGGATTTATTTTGGTCAGATGGAAAGTGTCTTGTGTCCAAGAAAGATAAGGTTCTCACGACTGGGAGAGGACTTGAGCTCCTGGGTGTGTGTTTCTTCTCTCCTTTTCCTGAGCTCTCTGTCTTCTGCATGAAGCTCATAGCCTGGGGTTTCAACAAGGCTCTGCCATGAGGCATCTCAGCCATGACTGACTCCCTGCCGTAGGCCCTCATAGTGTCAGGAATTATGGAAGGAAAAAAGCAGCGTAAGGCACTTTTCACTCGAAAAGTCTGTGAAAATCTGGACTAAGAAAAATTCCACAGTGTGCTCCCAACACCCACTTTATGAGTTTTCTTATTTCAGTTTGGTTTCCAGAGAGTGTAAATATCAGTTTTTGCCTAGTAACCACTGTGCCGAAATTGTTACAGCTCTTGATTTAATTTAATTTCATTATTTCATAGTCATAAAGAAGACAGTAATGTAAATTATTTGTGTGGTTATACATCTATTTATATCTTTTTTTCTTTGTCTGCAGGTAATAAAATGGGAAATTGTTAAACACACATCCATCTTCTAAGCAGTGTTATCCTAAGTCCAGGAGGAAGCCTTCAAAACAGGAGCCCAGTCAGTTGCAGACCTTTCTCCTGACCCACTCGTCTCATCCCCAGGCCAGCTGCTAAGGAAGATCATTTTGGAACGGGGAAAAAGAGAGGGTCTGGTCAGCAGCCATCCCAGCCGCTCCTTGTTTCATCTTGACGTCAGGTGTGTGAAATCCCACTTGGTCAGGGAGGATGCCAACTCTCATCATTGCCAAGTGCTACTTCAGAGACCCTTCACATCCTGGCCTCTCCGTGCTCATACACAAAATTTTCTTTTTTTGTAACTTGGCTTCAGTGAAAAAGAATATTTTTAGTAAGCTACTTGTTGTTTACCTAAAGTAGCCTTAAAAAGCCCAGAGCAAGGGATCTCTTAAGTAAACCTAGAGGACAGATTTGCCATGTCTTAACTGGGCACGAGAGCACTTGCCTTTAGAGGAGGTGAGTACAATGAACATCATGGGAATTCTGAGTAATGCGCCTGAGCCCATATCCATACATGGGTTTTATTGGTAAAGAAACTCATTGACTGTGTACCACAGGGTTACCCAGTCTGACAACCAGAGAGTCACAGAAATGAGCACGCCAAAAACCTCAGGACGCATGTGAGGCACCACCTCAGGGACAATGTCTAAGGGGAGCCACAATCTCAGCCATCAGGATAAATAATATTTTAGTGCAATTTTAGAAGGACATGCTCTGACAGGGCCAGATTAGGGTGCAGCAAGTGAAGTAAGTCATACATGTACAAGGTCAGGTCCTGTGTATTTAAAATGTTGATCTTTTGTTTATCACAAGTATTTTTGCATTAATTTTTATTTTTTAAAAATATTGCATTAAAATAAAACTTATCTTGAGTATTGAGGTTTCTTGGCACCCTCTTAAATTTTATACCTGTGGTGAGTGTCTCACTCGCCTCACCTAAATCTCAGCCCCGGGCATCATTTCCTCAGTCTGTGGGGAACACAAAAGTAAAAAGCCAAACAAACATGTTTCTGCCCTCAAGGAATTAATCCAGTGTCTCTTCTGCCTTTGAAAAACAAATGGAAGGATTTAAGTAGATTATCGAGAAGCACTGGTAACAATATAAATTAATAACCCAGTTATGTCAGGACTTCTTCTTCTGGTAATGGTGGGCTAGGTGATTCAGAACAACCTTCTCTCTGAGAACAACAAAAACCTCTAGATTAAAAAATAATGTGTTTTCAATTTACCTAAAATCATCAAGAGAGCTGATAAGGTAATAGGAACTACCAGGCCAATATCTTAGGAGCTTGCACCAGAACCACTGTGCCCTGGGAATATTTGCTGCCTGGGGTAGACATTGGCTTTGATTTTGGAAACTCCTAGAGGTCCAGGGGAATGGAAGTTAGGGAAAGATTCTGGGGTAGAGAGACATACACAGTGTCACACATAAGTTAATGTCAAGATGTGTGGGTACCAAAAAAGTACAAAAAATAGAGGGCTACCCCAAGAAAGTAAAAGCACAGAATGCAGAAAGGGCTGTTTTGAAAGTGGGGAAAGGACGGCTGTATGCCAGAGACATCCAAAGACAAAATGGGATGACCTAGATACTCCTGATAAGCTGGAGGCGGATTAAAGGAACACTCTATCAACCTTTCTGGATCTCAATGATCAAAAAGCCCCCAAAATAAAGTTGCAGATAAATTGAAAAACTAAAGAGTAGTCCCTGCTGGTGTGCACAGCATCAGTTTACCCCAGACTATCTCAGAATGCACTTGGGAGCCCAACAGGGCATTATCTGTCTTGGGCAAACATCTCTTTTGGGGAGGACACCAGAAGGGAGGCAGGGGCATGTGAAGCAAGGATGAAGTGAATATTGAACATATTTCAACAGATGGATAACCCTCAGAACTTAACCTTCTCATCCAGGTCCTTTGGCAATGGGTTCTACTTTTGACTTGAATCTATGCTTGAGGACCTATGTGTGGGACCTCTTTAAGAAAATGCATGCAAAATTATAAATGCACAATGACTAGGACTCCTCCAGAGCCTTCATGAGCAGCACAGCAAATCCTTCCCTGGTCTTGAAAAGTTCTTACTTGCCAGGATTGGTGGCTCAGCCTGTAATCCCGCACCTTTGGGAGGCTGAGGTGAGTGAATTGCCTGAGCCCGCGGGTTCGAGACCCACCTGGGCAGCGAGACCTCATCTCTACAGTAAATCAAAAAATCAGCCGGGCGTGGTAGCGCGTGCCTGTAATTCCGGCTACTCGGAAGGCTGAGGTGGAAGGATCACCAGAGCCCAGCAGGCGAGGCTGCGGTGGCCGGGAGCGGCCACTGCACTCCAGTCTGGGTGACAGAGTGAGACTCCAACTCAAAAAAAAAAAAAGAAAAGTTCTTACTTGTTAAGTGACTTTGAACCATTCACCTGGCATTGCTGAGCCTCTGTTTCCTTCAGTGTAAGATGGGAGTACCAGTACTATAACAACTTCACATAATTACTGTGAGGATTAAGAGCAATGAGTCTAAGTTTAGCACAGAGTCTGGTCTGGCATTTAGTGCTCAATAGCTGTTATTTATCATAATTGTTGTACAAGGGAGTGATGTCCTAAAGTAACTGAAGCTCCATGGTGTTGGAAGTCAGAAGAAAGAGGAACCATGGTGGGCACAGTGACTGGGAGGAGACACAGGAAGGACCTCTGAAGTGCTGGTCATAATTTTGTTTCTTGATATGGTTTTGGCTACATAGGTGTGTGCTCAATTTATAAAATCTTTGAGATACACACCTATAATTTGCACACTTTTCTGAGTACGTTGCACTAAAGAAACATTCATTTGTTTTACGTGTCTGGGAGTGAGTCTTTCCCCAGGTCAAGAAGGAAAAGGGAAATGGCAACTCACCAGGAGAAACAGAGGGCTGATGGCTACCCAGCAGATCCTCCAAAACCAACCAGGACTGAAGCCAAGCATTTCCTTCACATCACTGCAGAACTGAGTGATGCCTATAATCATCCCAAAGAGAAAGAGATTGGTTGAAAGGGTATATGGGCCATCCTTCTATTCCTTGATTCTCAGAGACAGTCAAGGTCATCAGGATCAGTACTGGGAATGACAAGGAGGAAGGGAGCAGGGATCCATCGCCTCAACAAACACAGCTGCTCTGAAATTTCTCTATAGGAGGGGCTCAGGAACACAAATCTGAAAGTGGTACTTTCACAAAACTGCATTTTAATAGCAAGCAAAACTCTACATAGCGCGGGAGGATGGATGGACATTTAGGAAGAGATCTAATGCCCCCTCTTGGTGCCACACTGCCTTTCTAAGATCTCAGCGTATATTTGATTTTATTGTTATAGAAAAGAAAGTTGAACTTTGCCTAGGAATGGTGAACCCGCCTGACAGAGACTGACTTTGACCGTTACACTGGAAACTTTCAAGACAAAATTTTAACCACAATATTGCCCGTTCGTATGCCAGATCAAGATCAAGGTTCTTCTATAAAAAGTAACTAGTGAGGAAGTGAGAACTGAGAACTCTCACCAATGGGTGAGAAATTGAGAAGGGGAAAGTGCCTTGTGGTTGCTTTCCTGAGAGCTCCCAGCAGTTCCTAGGGCAGGTCTATAGCGATTCCCACTCTTTGAACTTTGTCCTCTGAATTGCTACGGAGGTAGGGAAGATTTCTTCTTTTAAAAAAACTGGGCCCATGTGCAACTCAAAACGTGCCCCTCTCTTCATAATATGTGTAATGACTGCCATGCAAAAGTGATTTGTTATCATAGAAGGTAGGAAAATAAATACAATTTTAGAATGAAATAATAATTGATTTTAGAATGAAATAATTCTCGATTTTAAAGAGAGGTATCTCTGAACCTGGTGTTCTTCATTTCAGTTGCTTGTGCCTTCCTCATTCCTGTCCAGGGGCTCTTGGGACCTCTGCCAATGGACCCAGGTCAGCTCACTGTACCCCTGGTGGTTTCACCCTTATCAAATTATGTCCCAGCTGGGCGTGGAGGCTCATGCCTGTAATCTCAGCATTTGGGGAGGCCAAGGTGAGCAGATTGATTGAGCCCAGGAAGAGTTCGAGACAAGCCTGGGCAACATAGTGAAAGCTCATCTCTACAAAAAAATGAAAAAATTAGCTAGGCATGGTGGTGCGCACCTGTAGTTCCAGGCACTTGGGGTGTTTAAGTGGAAGGATTCCTTGAGCCCAAGAGGTTGAGGCTGCTGTGAGCCGTGATTATTGCTATTAGGCAAATTACTAAACCCTAGCCTGGGTGTTAGAGTGAGATCTCAACTCACAAAAAAAAAAAAAAGAGAGAGAGAAAGAAAGAAAAAAATTCATCCCAGGACCATGGGGGTGAATTGGGGATTTTACCAAGGCACTACACAAATAAGAGCATTCTTGTCTTTTCCCTAGAAGATAGGCTCCTAATTTCTGTCTCAGGACACTGGAAGGAGTTCTTCCTTGAGAAATTTAAGTTTGGAGCCATTCCACTTAACAGTAGTATCTTGTACACTCTGCAAATGCATTTACTGTGCACTAGTTCTGTGTTGTCTGTTCAATCTGTAGAGCGCATCGGGATCTTTACCACCATGAATGAGTTCTGTGGAACCACTTCAGCCTGTCTCTACTGGGTAAACATTCAAACTTGGAAAGAAAAAAAAAAAAGCCCTCCCAGGGATATAAGGTCAATCCATTGTACTATGTGTAGGAAATAATGACCAATTTCTGAAGAAGGCACTCAGCTGAGATTATTTTACAGACCTGTCAGGAGGTCACACCTTGTAAGCTGCCCCTCCCTGCCCACTGTGCTGGCTGGGTGGTGTAGAAAGGATCACAGCTGGTGACAGAAGCATCTTACCATAGAACCAAGACACAGCAACTGCTTCTATAAGTGCCACTGTAAGCACGGCGGGCCCCGTGGCATACTCCTCCAGCAGCTTTACCACATAGGCTCCTCCCTGGAAATGAGAGGGCAAACCTGCTTAAGGACCTTGAGATATGGCCCCTGCTCAACACAGAAACCTGCAGAAGCTTCTTAACCTAGGATAACTCTGGAAAAGCCCACCTTAGAACTAATATAAGTACCCCAGAGCCTGCCTCTTGAACTGACCTTTCCAGTGCAGGCCAGGTTTCACCCTATCAGATGCTCTTTCTGCCCTGTGAAACACATTCTTTTTACTTGTTTCCTGTCCCCCTAAATTTTAAGACAGACTCCAAAGGGCCTTGGGATCTATTTTCAACTTTCTGAACACCAACTCTGTACTCTACTCAGAATTCCTGCCCCTAAAGACTAAATCTGGAAGGGTCCATGATACCACACATTAAGGACCTTGGTCACGGTTTTGCCATTTCTCCTAACTCATGACTGCCTTGGGTTCTACTCAGTCCCCCACCCCGTCAAGCTCCAAGGCCACTGGGGTCATGGCTTGAAGATGCATATCTGCAAAATCTGCCTTGAGTCAGGAGGACACAAGCTAGGATGCCTGTGGGTACTATCTGATGCACATTTTCCAGTATTTGCTTTTGCTACCAAAACAAAAAAATCGCTGGAGAGGGTCTCATTTTGCCATTGCAAGTTCTGGAGGAGACAAAGTGGCAGCCTCCAGATGTTCTGCATATCGGGACATCAGGGCAATAGTCACATGAAAGCAGGAATAAGGAGTGAAAATAGACTGGGAAAGCAAACTCCAGATGTTTTTCTCCAGATGTTTTGCCAGGTTTAAATCTGATTGAGTTTATTGTAAAATGCCGAGAGCCTCCAGATACCATGCACAGATTCCACAAACAGATGTGCCAGAAACAACTTTTCTTCTTCTCCCAATGACAGACTTTTTAATGAGAGTGACGACTCCCCTTCATTTGGCCCCAAAGCCAGGACACTGTGTGTGGGATGGAAGGAACTCAAAGCTGAGGGACATGGTACTCACAAAAGTCAGGGTGAGCAGGGATCCAAAGAAGCAGGTAATGACCACGGCGAGTACAAACCACTCCCGGCGCTTGGCCCAGATGTGTGGAAACTCGTCCAGAACAGCTGTGATCACCCCCTCCAAGCCTGCAAACTGAGAGGTACACACAAACAGTCACAGTGGAGACCTGGGGAGAAGTCTGTGGCCTTCAGCACAGTGAACAGGAGGGAGGGGTAAGATTGCTCAGTGACTAGTCAAGCTGATCACAACGGGTTCCCCTGACTCACTGGCCCACGAAAACATCTAGAATTGTATTTCCCTGTTTTACAGTGTCACATAAAACCCATCACTGAGGACATCAAGGAAACAAAACATAACACACGACAGAACTTCAATATGTGAGGTCTCTTGGGGAGAATTTGCACCAGAAGGGCCAACTCAAAACTGAGACCAACTCCACACTTATAAGTACAAGGCACTGAGCTAAATGGTAGTCAGGGCAGACACACAAGAAGGGCCTTGAAGTGCTGTCATCGGGTGTCAAGAGACATTATGCAATAATAATAGTTCACATATGCCAAGCCCTTGGCCCGTGCCAGGCACTTTACCCACATTATCCCATTAGCGACCCTTTCATGTCCTAGAGGGCAATAAGTACCATGTCTGAGGAGTGAACCAGGGGCCTGGAAGTTACCAGAAGGGAGCAGCCAACGTGCCTGGGATGGCTAGGATGGGAGGGAGCTGGGTATAGCCCTGCCACCTCCTCCTCCTCCTCCTCCTCTCCTTCCTTCCCCTCTTCCCCTTCTCCCTCTTCCTCCTCCTTCTCCTTCTCTTCCATGCCTCTTCATCTTCCAAGAGCCTGTTTTCCCTCCCCATTCACTCACCGTGCTGTCCAGACCCAGAGTGATTAACATCAGGAAGAAGATGATGGCAAAGAATGTGGATGCTGGCATGTTGGCTATAGCTTCTGCATATGTGATGAAGAGGAGGCTGGGGCCTGGGACAGAGGGGAAGAGAGGAGGAGGTGGTTGCCAAGACCTGCCCTACAAAGATGTCGCAGAGGAAAACTCAGTCATGACAACAATCACAATTTTCATCGCAAAACCTTACATGTGAAATCGGCTTTGAGATGCACCAGTTGCTTCCTCATACCCCATGCCATCTTACCTGGCCACCCCAAGATCCTGGAAAGCAGGGAGGGAAGAGTTTCCATCTTGGAAAATTATGCATCCTCAATTAATGTTGGGGATGGAAAGAGACCCAAGACCCTAAGACTAGCAAAGCTACACACGAGCATAAGAGTTTCCACTGTATGAAATTTCAGTGTGTGTGTGTTTTCAGGGCCAAGATTGATATTTGTAAAATTCACAGCATTTAGCCCCCTTTGGTGTCTTTAGCTCCAAAACAGTAGAAAGGTTAAACTGATTTCAGTAGAGTCACAGAGGCCTTGGAACAAAGATCTTCAGCTGTTTTTATCTTTTTAATCTCCTTTGGATAGTGTGAGGGACATGTCTTCAACCTCTCATGGGCTAGCAAGGGCTTGCCCTCGCTTGGGGGATGAGGTTGGTCAAATCACTGAATCAGGTCAAAGGCACAAGTATGTTAGTGAGAAAGCCCTGGGACCCATCCACTAGATCCCATCACCTCTTTTTCAACCTCTGTTGCTCTTTTGTTTTTCTGGAAAACCTCATGGTACAGGATGGCCACATTGGTTATATCTTCTTTTTCTCAAGGGGCATTTCTAAGAATAAGCAATTATGTGCTAGCTAGACTTGGTACCATCACAAGACCGTCACAGGACTCCCAAATCACGGGTTTAAAGCCATCATCCAAGTCATATTTTCAAGTCCATAGGTTTTTGAAGCCCCCAGTACTGGATGCCAAGGAACTGTCCCATCCCCGCATGATCTGAATGCATGGGAAGACATTACATTTCTCTTAAATCTTTGAAAATGTTAAGGGAACTTCTAGAAATACTTCTGAATTGGATGTCTATAAAGCTTCAAAGCAACACAGTTCAGTAAGAGCAAGGGACCTGAACAGAACCTGAGGTCCTACCTGCATCTTTGGCCACCTCAGACACATCTTCGTTTCTCATCTCAGCCATATAGCCCAGCACCGTGAAGATGACAAATCCCGAAATGAAACTCGTCATGCAGTTCACCACACTGGTCACCAGGGCATCTCTGGAGTGAAAAACCCAAGGGCCTGCCTGAGACAGTTCCAAGGTCGGGGTCTAAGGAGCACCTGTCTGTGTGGCTCCCCTGCCCCAGACAGGCCGGCCATGGCAAGGGTGAGCAGGCTGAGCTCAGGGAACCTCAAGCCTGTCCTGGTGTTCTCCTTCTCCCAGAGCATGGCCTCTTGGGCTTGATGCAAACCGTTGTGACCACCATATGAGGTATGGGGAAAATAGCAGGTCAGGGTTTTAAAAAGCCATCCTGTTGTGAAACAGCACAGCACAGACCTCTCCATTTCACATAGGCCTTGAGCTGAGGCAGGACCTGGGTTGGAGTTGGGGAGTGATTGGCCTCACATCTGTGAAGTCCTCATATTTAGACTGACATTATCTCCCAGTGAAGTCACAAGACTGCCATAGAGATACCCTGTACTTTTAAAAGAAGACCTCATCATACTTCAGGTTGGTGTCCCAATGCGAGGCCACATTGCTTAGTGTACATGTGAATTCCCCTGACCTTTTAAAGAAATAAATTCTACAATCATTTTATGAGTAGCACCAATAGTTTGCTGGACACTATCATCTATGATAAACTATTAAAATTAAATCTAAAGATAACGGGTGATGTTTAAATCAAAATTGGTATGACACTTACGGTTTTGTTAAAATTTCTGAAGTGAGATTTTGACCCAAAAATTATAACATTTAGCCGGGCTCGGTGGCTCAGCCTGTAATCCCGTGCCTTTGGGAGGCTGAGGTGAGTGGATTGCCTGAGCCCGCGAGTTCGAGACCCGCCTGGGCAACTTGGCGAGACCTCATCTCTACAATAAAAATAAAAAAATTAGCCGGGTGTGATAGCATGGGCCTGTAGTTCCAGCTACTCGGAAGGCTGAGGCGGAAGGATCCCCAGAGCCCAGCAGGTTGAGGCTGTGGTGGCCGGCTGCGGCCACTGCACTCCAGTCTGGGCAATAGAGTGAGACTCCAACTCAAAAAAAATAATAATAATAATAACATTTTTGTGTTAGTCAAAATAATTCATTCATATACTTTCTGTGTATACATAAAACAAATGGGTTGGACACAGTGATTCACACCTGTACTCCCAGCACTTTTTGAGGCTGCAGTAGGAGGATTACTTGATCTTAGAAGTTTGAGACCAGCCTAGGCAACCTAGCAAGACCCGGTCTCCACACACACAGAAAAAAATTAGCTGGGCATGGTGGCACACACCCGTAGTACCAGCTACTTGGGTGGGGTGGAGGGGGGGCGCTAAGGTGGAAGGATTGCTTGAGGCCAGGAGGTGAAGGCTATGGTGAGCTGTGATCATACCACTGCACTCCAGCCTGGGTGACAGAGTGAGACCCCAACTCAAAATAAATAAATAAATAAATAAAACAAATGATCACATTACAATTTTTGTTGTTAAACACATCAGCTAGTTAAACCTAACTATTTAATTGTATGTTGCAATTTGTGTAAACCTGTTTTGGAATTTCTTAACTATTACTATTTTTATATACAGGGACTTTCACAAAACAGAAAGGCCTGGGGCCTCTCTCAGATTCTGTCTGAGTGGCCCAGGTGAAGCCAGGTGGGTGCTCTGATCATGACTTGAGTGCAGCCAAGGCCATCGGTTCAATCAAATTCCTCCAGACTAGCTGACTGACATTAGCTTTGCTTGGGGACCCCGGACACTCACTGGTAACAGTTGTTGTTGAATTTGTTGTAGCTTGCAAAAGCCAGTAGGACTCCAAAGCCCGGACCAAGAGAGAAGAAGATCTGAGCAGCAGCATCCACCCACACCTGGAACACAGCAGGGGCAAGAGCATGGTGGGGAGGTGAGACCAGGCTGCCGCCGGGCACCAGCAGGGCCAGTGCCTCGCATGCCCCCACCAGGCTACGTGCAGAGGCTGGAACCCAGCTCAACTTGTTCTAGGAATAGCCACGTATCAAGTGCAAACAAACATGATTTCTCTTATCAATTAGGTATCAACCCACTCAAGGGCCTCAACTGTACTTTTCATGCTTTATTTCTGGTTTAACGCATCATTGTAGACTTGCTCACTGAAGCCGAATTTCAGTTGTCCCTCCTCTCCTATTTGGAGGAGGACTAGCTCCCTTAGATGACAACCAGGTGCATACTGTTTCCCTCATTATCTTACCCCAGTCTCTAGGAGTTTCTGCCAGTTGGGTTTCAAGTAGAAGAGAACACCCCTCCAGGCTCCAGGGAGGGTGGCCCCCCTCACCAGCAGAACAGAAAGGATGATGTAAGGGAAGGTGGCTGTCACCCACACTACCTGTAAGGAAGGAGAGCAGCAGAAACACAGGTTATCACCACGCTGTTCCAGGGAGCGTGGAGGAGGGGGATGGTTGGGTGTCAGTTTCTATTATTCTTGAAGACCTTGAGAAAGGAGAACTACTTTTTTTTTTCTCTCATTTAAAAAGGCACAGTGGTGTGGCAGGAAGATAACTACCTTCAGAATCAGGTGGGCAGGAATCTCATTCAGTTTGGCCAGTGCTACCTCTAATCCTGCTCCTGAACAGGACTGGGGAACTATCTAGCAGGAGACAACAGAGTAAGCCAGTGTATATAAAGTACTGAACATGGTCCATGACGGGTTTTCAGTAAATTACTGTCACTACTATTAATTGTGACCTGTGGGTTAAACGGATTTTTTGGGAGGGGTGGAAATCATAATGGTTCTTGGGATTGGCCCATTTTTAGAATCTTCAACAGATTTGGTGAAGAGAGAGAGAGAGATTCCAAACACATGGAACATGTTTGGTGTTGAAGGAAACAATGACTGTCCCTTTGACCAGTAGCTGGGTCCAAGTTGCCAGAATCTGAGTTTGAGATCCCGTGGGCCCCTCAGCAGGCCTGGATCAGCAGCCAGGGTCTTCTTCACCTTGCCAGACGTTTTGACGCCTTTCCAGATGCTGAAGTAGATAACAGTGAAGATCAGCATGATGCAGAGGGCAAGCTGCCAACTGATGCCCCCCAGGTCCTGGAGCCCCTTAGACCGGTGGATCTGCAGGACGTGGCGCCTAGAGTGAAAGAGAAAGAAGGACCCCTGAGCGGGTCTGGACAGTGGCCTGAGCACACAATCTATGACACCTCTAGGAGGATGTTCCGGGGGAAATGGACACTGTGCTGAGAGGACCAAAGATCACTGAGCTCCAGGAAGCGGACTGGCCCTGCCCTCCTGAAGGAGCAAGCAGCACATTCAGCTGACAGCCCCTGGGAAGAGCGTTCAGCCCAAAGGCAGCCTTCCTGGTCTCTCCTTTGCTGGCTGAGATCTGAACCCCTTTGACCAACATGACTGGCTTTGGGGTACCTAAGGATGTGTATGTGTGGGTAGAGGGTTCCTGCCCCTTCCCCAAAGTCGTGCTCTCTCTCTCTGAGTCTCTCTCTGAGCTGCCATTGCCTGAAATTCCAGCATTAAAGGACACGAACAAGCATCTTCTTCCAAAGGGCATCTTCTTCCAAAGGGCAGATCCCGCTTATGAAGTCAATATACTCAACCAGCAATTATTTGAATAATTTAGAACTATCGAAGTAGTAGGATACTTGGCTTCCAGGACAGCGGGCTGAGAGGAGGACCCAAGAAGAAGGGCAGTTTTGACGCAGGGGGGGTCACTGTGGAATGCGAAAATAGGGATCGGCTTGGGCATGGTGGAGCAACTGGGTCTGGCACATCAGAAAGGAGTGGGGAGGCTCAGAGGGGCTGGATCACAGAACACTGGAGGTTGTTTCCCAACTCCAAATTCCACCGGGGGCTGGCCCTGCACCTTGTCGCTCGCATTCACCCTCACCGTCCTAATAGTTTCATCTCTCAGAAGTCTGCCAGGAGAGGGGTGAAGAGCCCTTGGCCCCTGCCTTCTTCCTGAGAAAACAAACCCCAGGGGTGTGGCCTGTCCCTCACAGGCCAACCCCTCCCTTACATGCACTTACGTGTAAAATTCTTCGGCAGGGGAGGTGGAATGGAGTGTCCAGGTGATGTTGTCCTCAGAGAAGTAGTTGGTGCAGTTGCCAGTGTTCCAGGCGTTCTTGCAGCTGGTCCAGGGCAGTTGGTCCGTGAAGGAGGAGATGAGGTAGTAGAGCGCCCAGGCCATGATGGTGTTGTAGTAGGAGGCAATGTAGAAGGCAATGATGCAGATGGCATAGCCGATCCCTGGCAGCGGGTGAGATGGGGGGAGAGGGACCCCGTGGAAAGGGCAGCCCCACGGTGAAAGGTTGGACAGGGCAGCGGAGAGTCCCACAGCCCAGGAGAGGGGTAGGTTGGATGATGCTGTCACTTAATTTCCCAGCGACTCTAGGGGATGGTGGGAAAGTAGCAATGCTAAATGCTCATATGTATTTACAAGGTTACATGTTTTAGAAAATGTGGAAGTGTGCTACTAAGGCTTTAATATTTTTACTTTACTTTTAATTGCCATTTATTCTGTTTTATTGTTTGTTTGTTGTTGTTTGAGTCAGGGTCTCACTCTGTCACCCAGGCTGGAGTGCAGTGGCACAATCATGGCTCACTGCAGCCTCAACCTCCTGGGCTTAAGCAATCCTCCAGCCTCAGCCTCCCAAGTACCTCAGATTACAGGCATGTCCCACCACCCCTGGCTAACTTCTTTTAAATTTTTTTGTAGAGATAAGGTCTTGCCGTGTTGCCCAGGCTAGTCTCAAACTCCTGGGCTCAAGCAATCCTTCTGCCTGGCCTCCCAAAATGTTGGGATTGCAGGCATGAGCAACTGTCCCTGGCCTTATTCTGTTTCTCTTTAACAATTTCATACCACTCGAGCAAACAGTTACTCAATAATCTCTCAGGGATACCTAAAGCCTAACTGATTCCAGAAGAAGGGCCTCAGTTCCCACCCACTGATGGAAATCACCACTCCCTTGGAGGCCCCACCCACCCAAGCCCTTCAGTTACCTTTGAAAATCGGGCAGATTTTCCTCCATATTGAAATGCAACCATTTCGGTGGTACTGTCCCAGCGCGAGCTCCATGTAAAAGAGTGGGATCCCCCCAAAAATGGCCATGATGGTGTAAGGAAGGAGGAACGCCCCTGAGGCAGATGAAAGACAATTTCACTCCCTGCCCATATCTGTCCCAGGACAGCCCAGTGATATGTCACACTGAGAATCACAGAGCCATGTGATGTGCGAGTGTCGCAAAGCTGCCCTGTGCTGATTGATCTCACATTGTACTCCCCTGGTATTAATGCTTTGCCAAAAGTTGTAATAGACAGAGCTCCACAACTAAAATAAGGTTCCAGAGAAGGCCAATAGGGTGAATGGAAAGAAAGCTGGGTTTGGGAGTCAGCAGAACAGGCACTAGGACCACCACCACTTCTGACTGGGAACCCTGGGCCACTTCCCCTCTTTGAGCCCCAAATTCCTCCATATGAAACGACAGGGTTGAGGAGAGCTGGGGTTCCCAAATCTAGCCACACATCATAATTACTGGTAAGCTTAAAAACACACCTAGATTCCTGGGTCCACTAAAGTCTCCAGGTATGGGTACAACCACAACACAGCATTTTTTTTCAAGTTCCCTAGGTGATTCTGATGCAAACAGTTCAGGGACCCTTGGAAGAGATCACCTGTGACAATCTGCAACAGCTGCACCCATCTACGAGTCACTGAATTAGTATCTTTGTTCATTGGTATTATCTATGGCTCCAGATACCTGATTATTGATATTTGGCTATATTTCCATAATTTCATTAAGCCACAATGATCCCTCACAAGTCACCTTTGCAGTGGTGGTTGCAAAAGTTTGTTTTTCACAGAACAAAAAAGCACAGAGCTGTTGCATCATTGGAGGTGCCGGTGTCTCCTGGATCTCATGGCTGAGGGTGAATTTGGAAATGCCAAGGTGGAGAATGCTCACCTGCAGCCTGAGTTGTAGCCTAAAGGGTGGGTCAGCTGTGATTTTCCCTGGTAACTCTCTCACCCATAAAATGCTTTGAACCTAGAAACCTGAAGTCAGTGCAACTCAGAAAGATCCACACAACTTACAATTATGCTGGGCAAACTTAGTTTGAGAATAAAAACCATACCATGTTCTTACAATGGCCTTTGTCCAAAGGGTTTGCCAGATCGACTTTATGCTCAGAAATGAGTATAGGGGAAATGTCACCAGAGACCCAGCCCATTATATACTGCTCAGGTTAAAGGTGAGTCCTCTCAAGCTGGAGGTAAAGTGACATAACCTCTGCTTGTCCCAGCAAGAAGCTAAGAAACTTCCCAGGGACACCCCTGGAATTGCCTTGGCAACTGCACAGACAGAAGCCCTTGCAAAATGCAGCAAATCTAGGCAACTCTGTGTTGGGTGGGCCACAGAAGACGTGAGGGTGACACAAGTGAATTATTCCCAAACCTCCTTTTGGCTGCCCCCCGCCCAAAATCTGTTGCCAGAGCTCCCATCAAAATAAATATTGATTTATCTGACACCCAGTTCTTATCCTTTTCCTATTCTGGTCACGAGTCCAGTGTCAACACAGAGGCCCCAGCCTAGTCACCTCTTTTCCTGCTGTACTCACCCCCAGATTCCCAGATTCACATCTACAGTTGGCTACTATCTGTTATAATCTCCAAGTTAACTACTCTGAATCCTTTGAGGGTAAAAGGAGGAAAAAAGATAGGGTCTCTGGTCTGAAAAAATCTAACACGGTGGTAGGAGATATAAGGTATATCCATGCATAGTTTGAGGTTGGCATTAATGTCATGCTATGGCTGGGTCCTGCTCTGGATTATGCCCAGAACAATAACTTAAAACTTTGGATCTAAGTGGATGCCTTTCTCTGACCTCACACAGGTCCAAAGGCCCAGAAGGGACTGGGACTCTGAAGCCACCTCTCAACTTTTCCTTACACAGATCTAACCCTCTGGACTCTTCAAGCAGAACCCGGCAGCAGGAGTGAAGGAACTCAGCACAGTGCTGATGGCCATACCCTCCCTTTTGGCCAGTGGAGGACAAAGCTTGGATAATGCAAGATGTGAAGGAGGCCCTTCAACAAACAAAGCACTAATGATGTTGGAAATCTCTGAGGTCAGGTTTGGGAGAACTTTCATCCAGCTTCCTAGCCCAGAAAACCTCAGATATGCTGACTTAAGCTTCTGGCTTACTGGAGATTTGCCTTTTAGACTAGCTTGAAAATCTAAGTAGTCATGTTCCCAGACTCATATCAGTTAAGACAGAAAAGACATGATCTATCTTCTGGCCTCTCAAGAGGACCTACAGCCCACCCCTGCTCACAGTCCGTGATACTGACCCCCTCCATTCTGGTAACAGATGTAGGGAAAGCGCCAGACGTTGCCCAGGTCCACAGCGTAGCCAATGACCGAGAGGAGGAAATCCATCTTCTTGCCCCAGGTCTCCCGTTCCCCTTGATGAAGCTCAGTCACTAGGGTAGTGGTGGCAGCTGGGATGGAGTGCCGAGTTTCATCTCCAGCACCAGGGTTTGGAACTGCTGAGTACCCATTGGATATTTGGCCAGCCTCTGCTTTATTCCCTGGGGCAGGGACACCTTTCTGTAGAACTCCATTTTCTTGGCAATCTTCTCCATCCTTACACACTGATGGCTCCTTCTGAGAATTTAAAGGTGTGGTCTCCATCCTGCTGGTTAACAAACGATACCGATACCCATCTGCCAACAGCCCAAATTGACTCTTTGGTGGTTGGATTTGTGGATCACCTCAGAACTTTGTATTGATGGGATTGAGAGCTCTGTTGAAAAGGCACACAGAGAAAGAACAAAATCAGGCATGTTACTTGTCTTTAGTATTAATGCATCATCTATCTTTTTTGTTAAATCTCCAGTGTGAATGTACTGGCACCATATATCTTAGACTACATTCATTAATGGGATTACAAATGCATCTGTTAAATGTGAGACATTCTATTTGCTATACGACTCAAAAAAAATCAACCAGAATTTTCATCCTATACAGAACATCAAACCACAATCAAGTAATTTGAAAACGAAACAACAAAGCAAACAAAAACGCGCAGCTTGTCTCCAAGGTTTTGCACAGGCTCTACTTAAGAACAAAGTACTTGTTTCTCTTTGAGGAGCTGGATTCTCACCCAGTAACTCAGAAGAATGGAGAAAGAGGCTCACCCCAAAGCTTCACAGAGGACTCACTCGATCCTGGGTGCTATGCTGGGAAAACAATGCTGAGTAAAGAAGGAATTTCCACTTATACGTAGGTAGACACAGTCCTCTCCATCATTTAAGCTGAACACTCCAAGTTATACTGCAAATAAACTGTAGATATGGTTTTAAAAGAGCAAAGTATAGAGGTGAAAGGCCACCCTTTGTGAGGCACCCCTTGCTCCTTAGCTGTGGACTCTGTCACTCTTCCTTTAGCCTGGATCTGGAAAGTTTTGGGCAGATTCTAGCTGCTTCCGGCTATGTCCAGTCCATCTGTGTTCAGTCTTTCTGTGTTCCCGTTACACCTCTGCAAGTCCAGCTGGGCCTTAAGCAGCACTGGGGCCCTCCATTCATTCTTCCTGCCACTCCCCAGCAAGTCCTGTGGCAAAGCCACTGTTTCTTCTGTAAAAGTCGGCAGGCAGGTCACCTTGCCTCCAGGGGAGCCAGGGAGAGGAATGTGCAAGTTATTGATGCTGGTGTGGCTGGAGTGTTGTCCTCAGGTGTCTCTGTGGAGAGGGCAGGGCTGGGCTGCTTCATCTTCATTTCACTGCCATGGACAGGAGTGCAGGCAAGTTAGCTCAGCTCTTGTCTGGATTGAGGTCTGAGATGTCAGGCATGGGGTAGAAATCTGAGCCCTTTTGGACTTTAAACCTATGGCCTGTTATAAAGTTGTAGGCAGCGAGACCTTCCAGCTCACTTTGTTTATTCTGGGCCTGAGCTTTTTCAAACTCTTAAAACAGTTTGGGAGTTGAAACATGTCTCTACTTAGCTAAGATCACATTATACCTTTCTAGGAAAAGATGGCCAGAAATAGACTATTTATAACTGTAAGGATCTGAGGCTAACCCCCTAAATGAAGAAGATGGCTGGGAAAGGTTAGTAATAAAAATAGAAATTTATGTCCCCTACCTATCTAGGGTTTCCAGTGACGTAACTTAACTTTCTACACACCTGAAGTAGAAAAACATTGTGAGTGAGAAATGAGAAGACAAAATAGTAGCTTCAAACTGATGACTATGGATATAAGTATTGAAAAGGATTAGACATGAATGCCAGGGAATGTAAGTAATTAGAGTTTTGTGGGCGGTGCATTCTTTTATTCTGTAAAGTGGAAAATAAAAATTTTAAAGGGATTGATTGTTGGCAAAATACAGCAACAAGAGATAAATCAGCTCTATGTCGAGTGCGCGCACATGTGTGTGTGCGTGTGTGTGTGTAAGGGGAATTAGATGTCCTGGGCTCTATCCTATCCGGCTGTTTGGGTCCCACCCCACAACCCACCCCAAAAACAAGGACGCAAGCATCACTCAGAAGAATATGAATTTCTGACAACGAGTGATCTTGATAAAACCACTTATGCTATTGTCTGACCTCTCCCTGCTCTCCCTTCCTGAGTCCTCAACTAGACTTAACAGACTGTAAATAACCACACATCCTTTCCAC
This sequence comes from Carlito syrichta, assembly GCF_000164805.1. Lineage (NCBI taxonomy): Eukaryota > Metazoa > Chordata > Mammalia > Primates > Tarsiidae > Carlito > Carlito syrichta. The sequence goes on along the minus strand of NW_007248096.1, from coordinate 8,475 downwards.
CATAAGTAACTACTGTAACCATTTATCAGACCAAGGGGTGTGTGTGTGTGTGTGTGTGTGTGTGTGTGTGTGTGTGTATGTGTGTGTGTGTGTGTGTGTGTGTGTGTGTGTATGTGAGAGAGAGAGAGAGAGAGAGAGAGAGAGAGAGAGAGAGAGGATGAAATGTCAACACATTTAAATATATGGCTAAATTAAACCTGAACTTGGCGGTCTCCGGTTGTGTTATTTGAGAAGGCCTCTGTGCTTCCCTCTGGCCTGTATCAGTGACATGTTTTCCACATTAAGAAGAACTTGTAGACTAAATGGCATGTGTGGCCAGAGGGTACCAAACTGACAGAGCTGTACTTTCCCTTGACCTTCCTGCCCCCGGCCCCACATTTTCTGTAGGAGCTTCTTCCTGTCTTCCCCTTTCTTCTTATTTAAATTGCAACTCAAACCCCATCACTCAACCTTTCCCCAGCCTGCCTCCGCAGCGGCAGATCTACAGAGGGGGAACCATGGCCGCCTCAGATGCAATCCGCTGGGAGGAGACTATCACTCAGGCACAGCGGTGAGCAGTTACCCTCCTGCCTCAGGAGCCAAGAGATTTGTTCTGGATTGCATTTACTTTCTCCCTTGGGGCATCCTGCAGAGAGGATGGAAATGTATGTAGGCTGGTAGATTTGGGGGGGGCAATGTGTGTTTCCCCGGGTCCTCAGTGGTTCAGCCCCCAAGGCATCTGATCTTGATTTCCTGGCAACTATGATGAGCAGCTCCTGGAAGAACAATATTCTCTATTTTTGTTCTGAACCATTACAAAAGTCTTATTTCCTGAAATATCCTCCAGTACTTTTTAATTTTTTAAATTTATTTTTTATCAATAGGCTGAAATGGTCCCAGTGTAAAAAAAAACCCAGAGCCTCCCTCAGGCAAGTCATGACTTCAAGTCACCTCTCCTCAGAGGCTGTCTCTGTCTGTTCAGCTCTGCTTCTGGGGTTCTCCTACTGTACCCCACCCTGATCATAGCACCTGAGGTGCAAAAATGTCCAGCCACTCGAAGCCACCAAACAGGCAGGAGACTTTCGTCTCTTTTTCTTCAACTCACTCCTCTGCCTCTCCCAGATAGAGGCAAACTCCTCTCGGTTCCTAGTCGGAGCAAGTGGATAGCGCGTGCCTGGGCCCCTTTCTGCCTGCCAGCTCCTGCCTGCTGAGCCCCAGCTTCCCTTGCCACTCTTCTGATTTTACCGACTGGCTTTTTCTACTGACACCAGCAGCTGAACCAGGAATACAAGAGTATGTGTTGGTAAGAAGGTTGGTTTCTGAGAATGCCCTCTTGAAAGTTTTCTTCTTCTTTTTTTTAAAGATATTTTTATCCTGCTGGCTAGAAAGACTGCAAACGAGGTCAATATTACAGCTATGACCTTCTCCAGGCAGCCTTTGAGTTTCTCCATGACCAGAAAAAGTCTTGGAAGTCTTCCTTTGCACCTTGACTGTGTGTCATCCCAGGCTGAGCAGGTGATAGGCAGAAGGGAGAGCATGTAACCCAGCTCTCCCATGGACTGACAGCCTGACATCATGGGACCTGGGCCCTGTCCCCAGGTCTCCACACATGAGGATTATAGCCATGGTACAGCTGACCAGCAGACAGTCATGCTTGCCTTTCTGTTCACACTCCCGTTTCGTCTCAACCTTGGGAGTAAGCTAATCCACTCCATTGCCCCAAGCCTCCCAGTAAAAAATAACATTTTGTATTTAAACTTCAGATGAAATCTCCATTCCTCTTTCCACAAACTCTGTCTGTCGCCCAGGCAACCAGTACCTGAACAAGCATGTAGTCAGAATAATTAGTCATAAGCCCACCCAGTCCTCTGGAAATGCCCACGACTCCTCTTGACAGTTTGACACCAATTAGCACATTCCCAACAGAAACACTCTCAACAGTTTGTACTTTGACTTCACGTGTCGAGATGAAAGTGAGTTCACTTCTCAGGAAATGCAATTTTCATTTTCAAAAACAAAACAAAGCCTGCATGAATTGCGGGTTTAATGCCGAGATGAGGCGAATCATAGGTCACACAGCCAAGTGGCAGCTTGTATGCTCTGCTCAGAGGGCGTCCGGATTTCTCAAGGCACCTACCGTGGATGAGAGGATCACAGAGCTCTGGTGCCTCCCGGCGCCAGGAATATCGGGTCTGGCCCTCTCCACGGAGAAGCGCCAACTCAGCAAAGATACCCTGTATGCCCACCGTGGGCCAGGATCCTCAGAGACAGGGCAGCCGTGGTCCTGCCTTCATGGAGTTCACGGGCAAAGGCCAAGCTCTGAAAAGGAAGACAGACGGCTAAGAAAAGCAACGCTCTGCTTGCTTCGGGAGAGTGAGGCTGGTGCAGTTTCCAAGTGGGGCCGCACATCAAACTGCAAGTGGAGATTCTTGCTGAATTGCTGGGACATGTTCAGACACCTCATGCTTCTAGCACCAAAGTTGTATTCAGATATTACAAGTCTTCCTTTTGCTGCTGTAGCCCAGTTTCTGCCACAGGACCTTGGATTTTGGTCAGTTCTTTCTCTTCCTCACAGGCTCCCCACGGTAAAATGGCGGTTTCCATTTGCATCTGCGGAAGGGACGGCTAAGTTCCCTGAGGTATGTGTGCAGTGGCACAGGTCATAAGCCATAGGGATCCTAGCTTGCCTTTCAAACAAAATAGGTTCTGTGACATCGTGGAAGGAGGTAGAGAAAATCTGCTTGTTTTTTGGACATCAAGTGTAGAAATGAACTCCACAATGACAGCCATTTCCTTATCCAAAGGATTCCTTGTATAAGAGAACCAGACAGTGCAATTTTTTGGAGAGGAATTAAACAGAGTAAGATCCTCAGGGCCATAGGGGCCAGTTTTTATGAGAAAGGAAAAAAGTCTCTGTCCAGAACTTGCCCTGCTTGGGAGAGGATAACTTTGAGCTTCTCTCCACACAGAGGATAAAATCTAGAGGATTAGCCACTTGTGATGGGATCAAGATCCCTCCAGAGGCTGACCAAAAGTACAATGGGTTATTTATTTTGACTTAAATAGAAAGAAATGGACTTGGCATGGACAGGCACAAACAGCCCTCCTCCAGTGAACATAAACAGCCAAGCCTAGACTAACCTTCCTCCCGAGTCATTGTTCAATAGTTCCTGTGTCCACAACCCACAGCTCTCCTTTCTGTCTCACAGATCTGCACAGGAATCCCAGATCCACCACTTACAGGCTGTATGACTTTGGGTAGGTCACTTAACCTTTTACCTCCATTTCCTCAAGCCGACCATTGACATTCCTACTTCCTGGCTGTGTGTGGTGGCTCACACCTGTAATCCCAGCACTTTGGGAGACTAAGGTGAGAGGATTGCTTGAGCCTAGGAGTTTGAGACCAGCCTGGGCAATATAGCGAGACCTTGTCTCTACAAAAACATCAAAAAAGTAGCCAGGTCTGGTGGGGAGGCTGAGGTGGGAGAATTGTTTGAGCCCAGGAGGTCGAGACTGCAGTGAGCTGTGATCTATGCTACTAACTCCAACCTGGTGACAGAGAGAGACCCTGTATCAAAAAAAAAAAAAAGGAAAGAAAGAAAAGAAATTCCTGCTTCCTAAAGGTTGTTTGTGGGAACTAAAGTACGATAAATGCTTAGTTCAGTGTCTAGCACAGGGAAAGTATCAACAAATGACAGTGAGTTGATATTCGCTATCACCACCTCACACATGCAACCCATTCTGCTTTTATACTCCACATCCCAGCAAGGGAAATTGAGGCCCAGAAGACTTGAAACTTAAGTGATTTGTGGCCCACAGCACAGCCTCACTGGGTCATGCTTGGAGTCACCTGGGAAACTGGTAGACAAGACATTCCTAGGCTGCTCTCCCAGAGACTCTCATTCAAGGATTCAGGTAGGTGCCCAGGGATCTGCATTTTTAACAAGCGCCCTAGGTTATTCAGGGGCACGTGGGCCACCCACCATACCATGTGCATCCCCACCTGGCAATCTGCCCTCCCTCTTGTCAGGTTGCACCTGTCGAGGCTTGGCTTAAGTTTCTATCTATCGCCTCATGAAACTTCCTCTTATCACCCCTGCCCAAGATGATCTCACTCTACTCTATGATTATTCACTTGTCACTTGTCAGTGATCACCACGTGTCATTTATCCTTTGATGTATATTTGCTTCAAGTGCCCTCGAAGCCAGGCCATGGCTATGCCTCTCTGTGCTCAAATACTTGCTGGCCGACCTATGCACTGCACAGCTCTCAGCACGGAGGACCCATTTCAGGTTTCCTGGGTAGGATGGAAGGGGTGAGGGGAGGGCTGCCATGCTGGCAGACTTGAGCCTCATGTGAGGCATTGCTGTTTCACCTCTGGAGTTAAGTCAAATGGGATCAGGGTTGCATTCTAAGGGGCCCTGCCCTTCCTTGCCTCACCCATCAAGAAGATCTTCGGCACATACTGGGAGTAGAGAAGGAGGGCTGCTACAATAGTCTTTTTTTTTTTTTTTTGAGTTGCAGTCTCACTCTGTCAACCAGACTGGAGTGCAGTGGCTGCTTCCGGCCATCACAACCTTGACCTGCTGGGGTCCGGCCATCTTTCCGCCTCAGCCTTCCATGTAGCTGGAACTACAGGTGCGCGCTACCACATCCAGCTAATTTTTTGGTTTATTGTAGAGATGAGGTCTCACCAAGTTGCCCAGGAGAGTCTCGAACCCGCGGGCTCAGGCAATCCCCTCACCTCGGCCTCCCAAAGTGTGGGATTACAGGCTGAGCCACCGAGCCCGGCAGTCTTTTTTTTTTTTTTTTAAGAGAAAAAACATCACTCCAATTTTATTAAGTAGAGAAATTAGTAGACGTTTTCATGGACTATGGACTGGAGAAGACTGACATGCCTAGGATTAAAGAGCCCAGGCTGTGTTTTCAGACTTTGATTCAAGTACTGGCAGGCACACCCATCAACGGTCTGTGTTCCAAATGCTCATGTGTGAGCTGGTTGTTTGGAATTTGGAATGTATTTCCTCCTCACAGAAACAAATGTTATAAAATACATCTGCAGTGAAAGCTGTAGAACACAGTATTGTTAAGTACTGCCAAACAGGTGCGGGGAGGGGTTGACAAGACAGATCAGGAGTTATTTACTTATTTATTTTAACTTTCTTTCTGGTTCTTGAGGAAGATCACATGTAAGGAGAGAACAAGGAGCAGGGAGACTCGTGCAGATTCCATGGAGGTGTCTCTTGGGCACTTTTAAGGTCTTTAGAAGTTAATGACACAAATTCCTTATTACTCTTAACAATTTCACAACGTACAACTTTTTGCAGAAAACAGGACTGCTTTTACTCTGTTGTTAGGGTATATTTAAATATGGACAAGGCCTGGAAAGAGACTTGAGAAACTAAGAACAGGTGATGTATGAGATCAAGCAGGATTAGGAGTATCACTTACATCTTCTAAACACTCCCTTAGTGTTGTGATAAATACAATTTATGCAACAAATAAAAATCCAGATAAAACATATAGGAACATGTCCAAACGCAGCTTTTCTCTTCTTTAATACAGGTATATTAATGTGGAACAGACATTGTTAGACCCATAGAGGGACCCAAGGGAGGCAGAAGAGGGAAAAAACCAGCCCCAGGGAGAGGGTGTTATGAAATAAGGGTGGATTCACCTGTGGCAGCTGAGTGAGGTGGAAGAGCGAAGTAGGAGAAATAGACTTTCAGTGGAATTACAAACTAGAATGTGAAGAAGAGAGAGGAAGGGGGAGCTAGGCCATTTCTCTAGATGCGGCAGGGAGGGGGCAGAGGAGAGAGGCAGGATCGGCAGCCCAGGGAACCTGGCTGTTGGAGGAGGGGGCGCTTAAGCAGGGAGGGGACACGGAGACCATGATTGTCATGTGGGTGTTGTGGCTTGGAGGTGCCTATACTCTTAGGTCAAAAATTTCTGAAATGTGCTTTACGGTAAGTCACACAGTTGGGACACACATAGAGAATCAGTTCATCATCACACAGCTCTGATCTAGTTCCCAGATATGCACTGAGATGAGGGTGGGAGATACCTTCTGGCCCCTAGGCATTTACAGGCCCAAAAGTAACCCTATGAGCTAACAAGAACATCACTGAGACAGTGGGAGGGCCAAGGGGACAATGGAATATGAGCTGTATTTTTGATAATAGAGTTGCATCAAGGTTAAGTTTCCTGGAGTGATAATAGGGCTGTGGTTATGCAGGAGAAAGTCCTTTTTCTTTGGAAACACATGTTAAAGTGTTTGGGGGTGAAACTTGTCTGAAAGCTTTCAAACAAAACCATTACATACAGATATAAAAACTGCATAATTATATTAATAATCTTATATATTACCTATATCAAATTATGTACTACATATGTAAACATTAGACATGTGTGTAATCAGAGAGCTCAACCTTGTGCACGAATTGGCAAAGTGTTAACAACCAGTGACACTGGACGACACCTCTGATATTTTAGTTGAAGATTTTCAAAAGAAAAAATAATTCTAGCCCCCAGCTAGTGCTGGGAAAGCTCCTGTCAGCCAAACCTCCCTGGTGACCAGAAGAGCTTATCTCCCCTGTTCCCTCCCGTCTCTTCCCTCCTTGTTCCTCCAGGCCAGTTCCTTTTTCTCCGAAATGAGGGGAAGAGCCAGTTAATTTGGTTGGCATTTTAAAGACAACATGCCCACTATTAGCAGGGGAAGAGAAAAGAGCTGAAGTACAGGGGATGTAGGTTCTAGGCCTGGCCATGTCCTCATGAGCCATGGGTGACTCAGGCAAGTCACAGAGCTATGGGAGCAGGACACCTCCAAGGTTCTTCCAGATCTCTTTGGTAATTCCACTGAAACTCCCTAATTCCAGGCCCCTTCATTAGGGGAAAAAGTTCCCTTAGTTACAGAAAAAAAGGATCCGTTTATTTTATTCAGCAGTTCAGTAACAAAGGAAATAAAATATTCTTGTTTCCTTGAATATACCCAGAAAGACCACATAAAAAAACCCAAGATGGCAAAGGCCCAAAGACTTGCCCCCTCCTGCTGGACCACTCACTCAGCCTGGGACTCTGTATTCTCTGAGCACACAGCTGGCTCTTGCTCCAACTTGGCTGAGAAGAGCTTTCCCAGATCATGGCCTGGCCTCGTCACAACCCCTCTCCACTCTGCCATCCCTAGCTTAAATAATGACTCGAAGAACTGAACCTCAGGATCCCAGGAGCCTTGACTGACTCCCTGATGCCCTTTGCAAGATGCCCAGGATGTGTGCAGAATGACTGACTCCCTTTTGCCCTTGTCACTTGTCAGTTCTTGGGGACCCTGGAACATCACCTCCATGTCTCCACATTGCTGGAGTGCATCTCTCGTGCCGTCCAGGGGCTGTAATCAAGGTCCATCCAGTCCTGGATTCTAAAGAGCCTGTGGCTTGAATACCCATGAACAAGTCCCCTTGGTCTGAAGTTGGAATGGGAGTTCCAGAGGAAAGAAGGAAATAATAATATGGCACTCAAACTGCCTCACATCAGCTTTATCTTTACTCATTTTTGTCACCTCATTAGACACATGGCTGGGAAAACACTTGCTCACGCATTGCTGACATTCAGAAAGTGAGTATTCATCTTCCTAGTCACCTAGAGCTAACAAAAGTCAGACTGAAAGAATGCCCACTGCAGAGGCGTTACTCACAGACCAATATTTTTTTTTCATTAATTAGTATTTTTTATTATGGTTTTGTGGGGTACAGTTAAGGGTTAGGTGTACAATTACGTTTCATTCAGGCACCCTGTTGTTAAGAGGTGTTTTCCCATCCCCCGTTGGTATTGGTACAGGAACAGGCATATAGATCAATGGAACAGAATTGAGATTCCAGAAGCAAAACCTCAATTTCTCAACCAACTCATCTTTGACAAAGCCCCCACCACCTACCAATGGGGAGAGGAGAACCTATTCAGTAAATGGTGCTGGGAAAATTGGCTGACCACATGCAGAAGATTGAAACAGGACCCCTATCTATCCCCATGCACAAAGGTTAACTCCAAATGGATCAGAGACCTAAATGTAAAACCTCAAACCATAAGAACCTTAGAAAAGGAAGGAAATAGTCTCATGGAAATCGGAACTGGCATCCAATTCCTGTACAAAACCCGAAACCCACAGGACTTAGAGAAGATAGACAAATGGGACCTTATTAAACTGACAAGCTTATGCAAAGCCAAAGAAACCATCAAGAGAGCAGGGAGACAGCCTACAGACTGGGAAAAAAGTCTTTGCCGACTCTAGGTCTGACAAAAGGCTTAACATCCTGGATCTACAAGGAACTGAAGCGTACTGAAAAAGAAAAAAAACAAACAACCCCATTTATAAAATGGGGCAAAAGACATGAAACAGACACTTTCACAAAAGAAGACATTCGAGCAGCCAACAAACACATGGAAGGAAATGCTCAACCTCACTAATCATCCAGGGAGATGCAAAATCAAAACCACACTGA